>NC_036857.1:39363518-39454140 GCF_002910315.2 Salvelinus sp. IW2-2015 | reverse complement strand
TTAACGTGGAGCAGTGTCCAGTAATAAAGTAGAATGAAATAAGTATTGACTATTAAGCTGATAAAACAGCGCCAACTTTTTAAAGGTTCTACATTTGTTAAACAACTGTTTTGTATTTTACTAAATTAATGCAACAGGTTACACTAATAGGATTACCGGAAAGGGGTTCTGGGATTGTTATTTTAGATGGGGTCGATTCCACTCAATGGAACACTGTATTATCTGATGGGTCTTGAATAGAATTCTTGTTTCCAGGAAAAATGGAAGTTCAAGTTCAATAGTATGTTAATTAAGGGAGACATAGGAGACCATGTCTCAAACAACTTTTTATTTGATGCCTGGGATCAAATATCACTGATTTCTTCAGCTGAGAAATTGACTAATTGTGACAGGAAAAAGTATTCCATTTAGAAAGGTCAACAGGAACAATCTAAGGTGAAACAGCTATTACATATGTTGAATTGAACATATTGAACATTGGTCTAGTAACGATACCAGGATAATTGGACATGGTTATAGAAGAGAGAGACTAATCATATAATTGTCACACCCTGATCTGTTTCACCTATCCTTGTGATTGTCTCACCCCCTGTGGAGACAATCACAAGGATAGGTGAAACAGATCAGGGTGTGACAATTAATGATTAGTCTTCTCTTCTATAACCATTCCAATTATCCTGGTATCGTTACTAGACCAATGTTCAATATGTTCAATTCAACATATGTAATAGCTGTCACTTGTTTTCCCAGTGTATTTATCCCTGTGTTTCCTGTCTCTCTGTGCCAGTTCGTCTTGTTTTCCCCAGTGTATTTATCCCTGTGTTTCCTGTCTCTCTGTGCCAGTTCGTCTTGTTTTCCCAGTGTATTTTTCCCTGTGTTTCCTGTCTTTCTGTGCCAGTTTGTCTTGTATGTTCCAAGTCAACCAGTGGTTTTCCTGTACTCCTGCCTTTGCTATTCTCTTTTTTTCTAGTCCTCTGTACCCGCCTGCCTGACCATTCTGCCTGCCTTGACCATGAGCCTTTCTGCAACTCTGTACCCCTGAACTCTGATTCTGGTTTGACCTTTTGCCTGTCTATGACTATTCTCTTGCCTAATCCTTTTGGATTATTAAACATTGTAAGACTCCAAAACATCTGCCTCCTGCATCTGAGTCTCGCCTTGTGTCATGATAGTACGAACTGGCCATGACGGACTAGCAGACCTTGGACCAGCACCACCAAGCTGTCTCCTGCAGGGAGCCACCACTTTCTGCACGGATTATCTGAGGATGTCAAGGATGAGCTAGCTGCTCAGGAATTACCGGTGGACCTCGACTCCCTTATCGCCCTCACCATCAAAATCAATGGATGCCTAAGGGAACGTAGGAGTGCGAGGTCTGGTCTCGGGCACACTTGTGCACCCACTATGGCTCGTTCACCTTTGAGGGAATCCGGGAGTTTCCAAAGGCAGCTTTCTGAGAGGATTCGAAGCCACCCGAGCACTCTCGTGAATCTACGATGGGTGAGTTGGAAACACCTGAGCCTATGCAGTTGGGAAGAGCTAGGTTGTCAGTTGGGGAACGRTCAAGGAGGATGAACAGTAACTGTTGTCTGTACTGTGGAGGGGCAGGACATTTTATAGCTACCTGTCCTATTAGGAAACCCTTGTCTCTGTGGGTACCAGTGCTATGGTGAATCAGACTGTGAGTTCCCTAATTCCCATCACCCGCACACCCTTTTTTGTGCTTGTGCTAAGTCTCTCCGAGTGCTCATTGACTCTGGGGCTGATGAATGTATTATGGATGCCACGATAGCTTTGGCGTTTGGTATTCTCACTCAGCCTCTCTGTGCCCATGGATGCTAGGGCACTGGATGGCCGCTCTATAAGGGAWGTCACCCATAGTACTGTGCCCGTTCAATTACAGGTTTCTGGTAAACACAGTGAGACCATACAGTTCCTCCTCATTGCATCTCCCTATGTTCCGGTGGTGTTGGGATTTTCCTGGCTACAAATTACAATCCTGTGATTGACTGGACCACAAGCTRCATCCTGGGTTGGAGCCKATTTTGCCATTCCCACTGCCTTCAAGCAGCACAGCCTTCCCAAGTCGTCTTCCTCAGGATGTTAGCAAGACTGTGGATGTCTCTGCTATCCCCACTGAGTACCATGACCTCCTGGAGGTCTTCAGTAAGGCATGTGCTACTTCCCTTCCCCCACACTGTCCTCATGACTGCCATTGATCTTCTCACGGGCACTGCACCACCTCGGGGTCGTTTGTATTCTCTGTCCCGACCAGAGACCAACGCTATGGAGGACTACATAGAGGAGTCTCTGGCCACTGGGGCTGTGCGTCCGTCTGCATCTCATGCCGGCGCAGGGATTTTCTTTGCGGAGAAGGACAAGACCCTGAGGCCGTGCATTGACTACCGGGGACTTAACATTACTGTCAAGAATCGTTACCCACTACCTCTCGTCGGCTTTTGAACTTCTCCAGGGGGCCACCATATTTTCCAAGTTCGACCTTCGAAATGCCTACCACCTGGTTCGGTTACGCGAGGGGGATGAGTGGAAGACAGCCTTCAACACAGCCAGTGGACATTGAGTACCAGGTCATGACTTACCAACTGTTTTCCAGGCTTTGGTCAATGATGTGCTTCGGGACATGCTAAACTGGTTTGTGTACCTTGAGACATCCTGTTTTTCCCCCAATCTGCACAAGAACATGTTCTTCATGTCAGACACAGGTCCTTCAGCCCTCCTGGAGAACCAACTCTTTGTGAAAGCCAAGAAGTATGAGTTCCACCGCTCTATTACCTTTCTGGGATCGGTCATTGCTGAGGGCAATGTTCAGATGAATCTTGGAAAGGTGAAAGCAGTGGTGGATTGGCCTAAACTAATGTCCAGGGTGCAGTTGCAACAGTTTCTTGTTGCAAACTTCTACCGCCGTTCATTTTGGGACTACAGCACCCTGGCGGCCCACCTCTCGGTACTCACCTCTCCAAAGGTACCATTCAAATGGTCTCCAGCTGTCGACAAAGCTTTTGTGGACCTGAAGCATCGGTTCACCACAGCACCCATCCTCATCCATCCGGACCCCTCGTGTCAAATTGTGGTGGAAGTGGATGCGTCAGATGTTGGAGTGGGGCCTTACTGGGTGGATAGGAACATTAGCAAGAGCTATTTAGGAGGGATATCACACCTGGCACAAATGTTTGTCTAGTTCTGTTTTTCCTGCCGAGGGGTGCCCTATACCTGCGCCCAGACGGGAGTAGTTCAAAGTCCAGATACAGGGGGTGGCTTGGGTCTAAAATGATTTTGTGAGTCTTGCGGAGGGCCCTGACTGTGACGACCTCCCACTCTGTCTGCCGTATTCTTTCTCTTTGCTCGTTTTCCTTACTAGGATGTCGGTGGGCGGAGCCGGGAGGGTCGTCAGCGAAATGGGACACACCTGGGCTCGGGTGAGTCCCAGGGATAAATACACCTCTTCCCCATTTATTGAGGAGACTCTCCATGCAGACACACTTATAGATTTTGGTTGTGGAATTTGTGGCGGTTTGCTTGCTTTGGCACTTTTCAACACCCCTCATTATCACATTTATGCATGCAAACACTCACTTACACTACTGACTACACACACCATTGTTAATTGTATTTAGTTTACTTCAGTTAATAAATATATTTTGTTATTCATTATCTCCACGTTTTCTCCCTTTTTGTTACGAACTTCGAGCCGGTTCGTGACACTGACCTTAAAGATCTCATCCAGGCCTGTCTGACTCCAAGTGCCTTGCTTGCTGTGGTGATAATTCTCAGCATATTTATCTGGCTAAAGTGGAAATGCCAAATCAACAAACAATACAAAAAACATCAGTCACTCTGGAACAGTGATCACTCATGTTCCAAGAAACCTAAAAACATATTGATTTGAACAGGAAAGAGAAAGAAAGTACATGCTTAATAACTTCACACCATCTGTTTAATGCGATTTAACATTAAAATTCTGATTTACATGGTAAAACAAAAGATAACAAAAAACAACATGGTTGACCCAAGCGATCATCCAGTGATTTCTCTAACAACCTCCCTGTCGGAGGACACTTAGAAGGTTTCTGGAGCCTCCCTCTGCCAAATAAATTTGAGCAGCTRCCCCACCCCTCAGTGTTCTGTAGCAACTCTCTCTCGTTGTATCTGACTGTGCCATTCACTTTGAACTGAGTTTACAGCATGAGCGGTCATGAGTAGATGCGCTTGTTTTGAGATCAAAGCGAGAGCTGCATGTAGAGACGTTTGCACATTTTGTTCTTAATCTTTGCTAGTAAGTGAGATATAAGCCCAGTTAAAAACGATTTGTAGTTATCAACTTCATCGTTCGTCACATAACAAAACCTTTCGATAATGCCAATCATTTCAATTACAATTTCACTAGTAAAGTTGATAAACTCAGAAGTGAAATGACAACATTGAACAGTGAATCTTCATATTTTAATAATAATGGTCAAGTTAGTGTGGGAGAGCTGTAAAATGTATTGTTATACATCATGATAATCAACCTTGATGTGAAACTATTGAGAATGGTGGCAAACTACATTGTCACCCCTATTTGCTATATCTTTAACTACTGACTTTCAGRATGCATATAGAGGGACATTCAACTTGTACTGCACTGACTTAGATGACTGATGATAGGTTAAAATAAATGGATAAGATGCTAGTTGGAGCTGTATTGTTAGATTTCAGTGCAGCCTTTCATGTTATTGATCATACATTGTTATTGAAAGAAAACTCGCTTGCTATGGCTTTACGTCACCTGGAGAGTTATTTATCCAATATAACATCAGAGATGTACAGTGTGGTGTCCCTCAGGGCAGTTGCCTTGGGCTGTTACTCTTCTCTATTTTTACAAATMATTTGCCACTGGTCTTYCAAGAAGCTAGAATTACTATGTAGGCAGATGATTCCACACTATGTCAGCACCCAAAGCCAGTGAGCTGACTGAAATTCTAAATAAGGACTTAGTAGTATCAGAATGGGTGATTAATAATAAACTGGTCTTAAATACATCTAAAACTAAAATAATTGTATTTGGTTCAAAACATTGTCTTAGAGATAAACCTCAACTGGAGTTGTGCATGAGGAAGTTGAGGAAGCTAAACTTGGGTAAAACATTATGTTCAGTTATCATGGGCAAAGTAATATTGACAAATTTGTGAAGATGGGTAGGGGTATGTGTTTACAAAAATCTGTTCTGCATTTCTCTACTATACTAGTTGTTCAAGAACTGGTCTTGTCCCATCGTGATTACTGTTTGTTAATATGGTCAAGTGCAGCAAAACAGAGCAGCACACCTTACCCTTAACTGCACATACCTAACTAACATCAACAACATGCATGCCAGTGTTTCCTGGATGACAAGAGATTAACTGCTTCTCTTCTAGTTATGAGGAATGAAAATCCCAGATTGCCTGCATAATCAAATAACATACAGCTCAGACAACCATACACCCCACAAAAAATGCCACCAGGGGTCACTTCACAGTCCCCAAGTCCTAAACAAATTCACGGCAATGCACCTCCCATCTCAATTACCCAAACAAACAGCAAAATTACCTTAAGAATTGATAAAATCATCATGGCACACAGACACACTAACAAACATAATTTAGACACAAATTATTCTTCAGTTGTATTGTTTGTATATCGTTGTATTTTAAATTTGTATAACTATTCTTGTCTATCAGTGTTTTGTTACTTGTCGTGTTTTAGTGTGGATCGCAGGAAGAATAGCCGCTGCTTTGGCAAAAGCAAACGGGGATCCGAATAAACCAATTAGGTAACACTCAAGTATTGTGTCATATACTGTTACTGTCATATACTGTTCACTGTGTATGAACACTGAAGTGTCCTGTTTTAGACTCCTTTAACATTATTAGCCTCGTAAGCCTCTGTTAGCCACTCGCTGAAGCACCTCTCCATGGCCTTCCGGCTAGCCCAGCTGCCCACGTTGACTGTGGGGATTATCTTCAGGGGCCGCAGCCACTGGACAAAACGCCTCAGCTCCAGGTAGCTGCTGTGCTCACTGTAGGGGATGCCTAAAGTAAGAGAGAGACGGGGGGGGCAAGTGAGAAAGGAGCAGCAAAATAGACCAACACCCCCCTACCCCTAGGGCCTGATATGGGGACCCACCAACCCACCAAACATTTTTGCAGATTCAAAGCAAATTTCCTGCAATTTTACATATTTTGCCATGGTTTATGACGTGTTCATATGCTATCGGGGAGCCCCCGACCTCCAGGGGGCCCCCAATCCAAATAAAGGGAGTAGTGAGTGAGGAATCAGGCCAATGGGTTTAGATTACTCAGTTTTGGATGCGTTCAGAATTATAGCTAGACAATGTCCTTCATTTTCCCCATTARGTGCTATAAAAAAGGGAAGCACAGCCGGGATCTACCCAGTGACACGAGCCTACCAGACGAGCTAAATTACTTCAACAGTTTTTACCCCCAAGCCATAAGACTCCTGAACAGGTAATCAAATGGCTAACTGGACTATTTGCATTGTGTGCCCCCCCCAACCCCTCTTTTACACTGCTGCTACTCTCTGTTTATCATATATGCATAGTCACTTTCACTATACATTCATGTACATACTACCTCAATCAGCCTGACTAACCAGGTGTCTGTATATAGCCTATTTCTTTACTTACCTATTGTTCACCTAATACCTTTTTTGCACTATTGGTTAGAGCCTGTAAGTAAGCATTTCACTAAGGTCTACACCTGTTGTATTCGGCGCACGTGACAAATAAAACTTTGATCTCACACCCAAGGCAAAAAAAATAAACTTAAACATAAATTTATTTTAATAATAAGTTTGTTTAGTATTTAACATTTTAATCATTGAGTATGCTTTAAAGGGATAATGCGAGTGTCTGGTAATCATACTTACCCAGAGTCAGATGAACTCATGGATACCATTTATATGCATGCAGTTTGAAGGAAGTTAGAGGTCGTTTTGTTAGCCAATGCTAGCTAGCTGTACCGGTAGACTTCCAGTCATTGGCTCACGAAACTATCTCTAAACTTCCTTCATACTCGCACTATCCCTTTAAATGCTCAGATGTCATACTCATTCCGACTTTTCATCAAGTATAATTCGCTGCGAGCCATTGAGGAAGATTTATCAGACTGAGTGAGATTGACAGCAGTTGATAATTAGCTCAGGGGATGCTACACAAATTAACGGATGGATGGAAACAGCACAATTGAGCATACGATGACGCATTCACATAATGGGTGAGCCTAGTATGTTGATATTTGTTGCTAACTGTATGCATTTTTACAAAAACAGTACATTCTAAATAGTATGTAGTATGATTCATTTTAGTAAGTAGTAGGTGTGACATGGCTAATGTGAGTCAATGTCTCCTAGTTAGCATGCTTTACATTTCATGCCTAGGACCAAAACCAGCAGTGCTCTGGGCCTCAAGGGCCAGATCTGAGCACACATGGTATAGATACTGGGCTGTACCATAGATGCTGATGTTGCCATGGACCATAGGCTTGATATCCTCCACAGCCTCCACCCTCTGACTGAAGGTCCAGCCCGTGGGCTTGAAGGCCACCAGCTGGTCATACTGCCTCGAGAACCTACTCAGATGAGCCTGCAGGTTCTGGAAAGGAAAAAAGGGCATGGGAGTACATACTTTGGTTTAGTACATGTGAGGAGTGAACAAATAGTTTGAGCCTGTTCTTTTCTGAGAGGAATGAAAACCAAAGCGGCATTACCGACATGTGACCTAGAGTTTTTGTCATACTCTTGTATTTTAGCTCCACCCTTAACATTTTGAAATGTTGTATTATATCAGGTGCAAACTTTCCATTAGTGCAGGGGTAAGCAATCCTAGTGCTGTAATGCTGCAGGTACTCCAGAGTTTAATCCCAACCAGCAGCATACCACCCTGCATCCCACTGCTGGCTTGCCTCTGAAGCTAAACAGGGTCAGTCCTGGTCGGTCTCTGGATGGGAGAACAGATGCTGCTGGAAGTGGTGTTTAGAGTGTCAGTAGGGGGCACTCTTCCCTCTGGGGAGATCCCAGGGCAGTGAAGGGGACATTGCCCTGCGTGGACAGGATGTTAAACCGGTGTCCTGAACCTCTGTGGTCATTATAAAATCCCATGGCAATTATCATGAGAGTATTTTCTTTTCTTTAATTTAACAAGGCAAGTAGGGGTGTTTGCCAAGCTGGAAATGGCTAAACTCCCAACAGGGCCCCATTCCATCATACCCCTCAATCCTAATTGGCATACAGTGCATTCGGAAAGTATTCAGACACCTTGACATTTCCACATTTTATTACGTTCCAGCCTTATTCTAAAATATATATGTAAAAAAAAACATCTACACACAATAACCCATAATGACAAAGCAAAAATGGGTTTTTAGAAATGTTTGCAAAAATAAAATAACTGAATTATCACATTTACATAAGTATTCAGACCCTTTACTCAGTACTTTGTTGAAGCACCTTTGGCAGCGATTACAGCCTCGAGTCTTCTTGGGTATGACGCTGCAAACTTGGAACACCTGTATTTCGGGAGTTTCTCCCCATTCTTCTCTGCAGATCCTCTCAAGCTCTGTCAGGTTGAATGGAGAACGGCGCTGCACAGCTATTTTCAGGTCTCTCCAGAGATATTTGATTGGGTTCAAGTCTGGGGTCTGGCTGGGCCACTCAAGGACATTCAGAGACTTGTCCCGAAGCCACTCTTGAGCTGTCTTGGCTGTGTGCTTAGGGTCATTATCCGGTTGAAAGGTGAACCTTCGTCCCGGACTGAGCGCTGGAGCAGGTTTTCATCTAGGATCTCTGTATTTTGCTCCGTTCATCTTTCCCTCGATCCTGACTAGTCTCCCAGTCCCTGCTGCTGAAAAACATCCCCACAGCATGATGCTGCCACCACCATGCTTCACAGTAAGGATGGTGCCAGATTTCCTCCAGACGTGATGCTTGGCATTCACGCTAAAGAGTTCAAATCTTGGTTTCATCAGACCAGAGAATCTTGTTTCTCAAGGTCTGAGAGTCCTTTAGGTGGCTTTTGGCAAACTCCAAGCGAGCTGTTACTGATGTTACCCATGTGCCTGTTACTGAGCAGTGGCTTCTGTCTGGCCCCACTACCATAAAGGCCTGATTGGTGGAGTGCTGCAGAGATGGTTGTCCTTCTGGAAGGTTCTCATCTCCACAGAGGAACTCTGGAGCTCTGTCAGAGTGAACATCGGATTCTTGGTCACCTTCCTGACCAAGGCCCTTCTTGGTTGCTCAGTTTGGCAGGGAGGCCAGCTCTAGGAAATGTCTTGGTGGTTCCAAACTTCTTCCATTTAATAATGATGGAGGCCACTGTGTTCTTGGGGACCTTCAATGCTGCACACGTTTTGGTAACCTTCCCRAGATCTGCACACAATCCTTTCTCGAAGCTCTACAGACAATTCCTTTGACTTCATGGCTTGGTTTTTTGCTCTTTTGCCTTTCCAAATCATGTCCAATCAATTGAATTTACCACAGGTGGACTCAAATCAAGTTGTAGAAACATCAAGGATGATCAATGGAAACAKGATGCACCGGAGCTCCATTTCGAGTCTCATAGCAAAGGGTCTGAATAATTATTGTACAAACTTTTATTTGTAATACATTTGCTAACATTTCAAAAAAATTGGTTTTCACTTCGTCATTATGGGGTATTGTTTGTAGATTGATGGAAAACATTTATTTAATCCATTTTAGAATAAGGCTGTTATGTAACAACATTTGGAAAAAGTCAAGTGGTCTGAATACTTTCCGAATGTACTGTATATCAATCCTCACCTCTCCACCTGATAGCTGACGTGTGGTGAGCGTTCTGGCACAAAATGGTTGCCGTGCATCGCCCAGGTGGGTTCTACAAAGTGGTGGTGGTTGAGGTGATTTTCCTCCTATGTAAAGCGCTTTGAGTACCTCAGTTATTAGTGGCTTGCGAAAGTATTCACCCCCTTGGCATTTTTCCTATTTTGTTGCCTTACAACCTGGAATTAAAATAGTTTTTTGGGGTTTTGTATAATTTGATTTACACAACATGCCTCCCACTTTGAAGATCCAAAAATGCTTTTATTGTGAAACAAATAAGAAATAAAACTGAACTTGAGCGTGCGTAACTATTCACCCCCCAAGGTCAATACTTTGTAGAGCCACCTTTTGCAGCAATTACAGCTGAAAGTCTGTTGGGATATGTCTCTATAAGCTTGGCACATCTAGCCACTGGGATTTTTGCCTATTCTTCAAGGCAAAACTTCTCCAGCTCCTTCAAGTTGGATAGGTTCCGCTGGTGTACAGATTCTCAATTGGATTGAGGTCTGGGCTTTGACTAGGCCATTCCAAGACATGTAAATGTTTCCCTTAAAACCACTCGAGTGTTGCTTTAGCAGTATGCTGCTGTCCTGCTGAAAGGAAACAGGTTTCCCTCAAGAATTTCCCTGTATTTAGCGACATCTATCATTCCTTCAATTCTGACCAGTTCCCCAGTCCCTGCCGATGGAAAAACATCCCCACAGCATGATCCTACCACCAGGATACTTCACTGTGGGGATGGTGTTCTGAGTGAGTGATGAGAGGTGTTGGGTTTGCGCCAGACATAGCGTTTTCCTTGATGGCCAAAAAGCCCAATTTTAGCCTCATCTGACCAGTGTACCTTCTTCCATATGTTTGGGGAGTCTCCCACATGCCTTTAGGCGAAAACCAAACATGTTTACTTATTTCTTTCTTTAAGCAATGGCTTTTTTTCTGGACACTCTTCCGTAAAGCCCAGCTCTGTGGCGTGTACGGCTTAAAGTGGTCCTATGGACAGATACTCCAATCTCCGCTGTGGAGCTTTGCAGCTCCTTCAGGGTTATCTTTGGTCTCTTTGTTGCCTCTCTGATTAATGCCTTCCTTGCCTGGTCCGTGAGTTTTGGTGGGCGTCCCTCTCTTGGCAGGTTTGTTGTGGTGCCATATTCTTTAAAACATTTTAATAATGGATTTAATGGTGCTCCGTGGGATGTTCAAAGTTTTGGATATTTTTTAGAACCCAACCCTGATCTGTACTTCTCCACAACGTTTTGCATGATGCTGCCACCACCATGCTTCACTGTAGGGATTGTGCCAGGTTCCTCCAGATGTGACGCTTGGCAWTCAGGCCAACTTTGTCCCTGACCTGTTTGAAGAGCTCTTTGGTCTTCATGGTGCCCCTTGCTTTGTGGTGTTTCAGACTCTAGGGCCTTTTAGAACAGGTGTGTATATATACTGTGATCATGTGACACTGCACACAGGTGGACTTTAAATCTAACTATGTGACTTCTGAAGGTAATTGGTTGCACCAGATCTTATTTAGGGACTTCATAGCAAAGGAGGTGAATACATATGCACTTTTCTGATTTTATTTTTTCGAGAAGTTTTTGAAACAAGTAATTTACTTTCATTACACTTCACCAATTTGGACTATTTTGTGTATATCCATTACATGAAATCCAAATAAAAATCAATTTAAAATTACAGGTTGTAATACAACAAAATAGGAAAAACGCCAAGGGGGATGAATACTTTTGCAAGGCACTGTATAATAATACTAACAACAACACTTTACTTACCTTGCCAATTCATCAATATCAGTTATTGGCTGTATTACATGAACTTGGTCTCCCAAGTGGTCTAAAGCTACATAGTCTACAAAAAAAAAACAAGTGTTTTTGGCATTCCAGGGTCTGGCACTCTGTGGTTGCCTACCCACACACACTATCAAATGCACAGAAACACCAAAAGCGCAACGAAAGTGTTAAAGCAGGAATCATGTTTTACTGCTTTAGATTGACACATTCAAAATGTATTTGCTGCTGTACAAGTTGTAAAATATAATTCATTTGAATTGCTTCTATATTCTCTTTGTAGACTTAAAGCAGAAATCTGCAGGTTGTGGGCGACCCTATGCCGCCCCACTTCTTGTGTAGTGTTTTCACTTTGAACGAAAACAAGGGGGTTGAGCCCTGAGCCGCCTTGGGCTGGCCTTCTGGGTAAAGTGTGTCTTTATGCTAATCCCGCCTACCCGAATAACCCGTTGCAATGGGAGCTGGAGAGGAAGTGACTGTCACTTGCAAACTAATGTTAGAAATGCCAGAAACAAACAGAGCAGATGAAGCCAGCAAGCGTCATTCTTGGATCTCKTTATTGTATGAAAATGTGGAGGAATCTCAAAAGAAAATAAACATTTTCAAAAGCTTCTCAAATTCTATTTTGGATTGCATTTTTAGATGGAAAAGATGGATTTATTTTACGTTGTCCAGGGTATTTCAATTATATGCCCTTGTGCAGTACAGGGATTTTTATTTATAACAGTTTTGAATGAGCACTTCTGTGGAAAGTGTTTGGTAATAGATCTGACTTGTGTTATGCCAGATCCAGAATAAGAGTAATATTTATATTTTTCTGAATGTAAAAAAAATACGCAAAGCTTGCCTTGTGTAGCAAGTTTATTCTATTTATTTAGTTTTTAACCGTATCATGTTCTTTTGCAATATGGACAGCACAAAAGTGGTTGTTGTTTAAGGTAGACTCAGCAATATAAACAACAGGGAGATTACCTGATTACAAACAACACAATTCAAATCTGTCAAGACTTCCACTATTGTATTTTTACAATGTATGCCCTCCCTTGAAATATGTCAACATTGGGAAGAGACAACTGTGGCAGTTTGAATTTTGTTGCATTTCTGTGAGGTTGCTGCCCTGCTTTGTAGGAGAATGTTGTCTTACTAACTCTACCTTTAAGCACTTTTGACATACAGTACCAGTCAAAGGTTTGGACACCCTACTCATCCAAGGGTTTTTCTTTATTTTTACATTGTAGAATAATAGTGAAGACACTATAAAACCACACATATGGAACCATGTAGTAATCAAAAAAGTATATATATATATTACATTTGAGATCCTTCAAAGTAGCCACCATTTGCCTTGATGACAACTTTGCACTCTCGACATTCTCTCAACCAGCTTCATGAGGTAGTCACCTGGAATGCATTTCAATTAACAGGTGTGCTTTGTTAAAAGTTAATTTGTGGAAGTTCTTTCCTTCTTGATATGTTTGAMCCAATCAGTTGTGTTGTGACAAGGTAGGGATGGTATACAGAAGATATCCCTATTGGTAAAAGACCAAGTCCATATTATGGGAAGAACAGCTTAAATAAGCAAAGAGAAATGACAGTCCATCATTACTTTAAGACATGAAGGTCAGTCAAAACGGAAAAAAACTTTGAAACTTTCTTCAAGTGCAGTCGCACAAACCATCAAGCGCTATGATGAAACTGGCTCTCATGAGGACCGCCACAGGAAAGGAAGACCCAGAGTTAACTCTGCTGCAGAGGATAAGTTCATTAGTTACCAGCCTCAGAAATTGCAGCCCAAATAGATGCTTCAGAGACACATCAACTGTTCAGAGGAGACTGCGTGAAATCAGGCTTTCATGGTTGAATTGCTGCAAAAGAAACCACTACTAAAGGACACAAATAAGAGACTWTCTAGGGTCAAGAAACACGAGCAATGGACATTAGACCGGTGGAAATCTGTCCTTTGGTCTGGAGTCCAAATTTGAGAWTTTTGGTTRCAACRGACGTGTCTTTGTGAGACGCAGAGTAGGTGAATGGATGATCTCCGCATGCGTGGTTCCCACCGTGAAGCATGGAGGTGGTGTGATAGTGTCACCAGCAAAGCCTCCCCACACCGTCTGTGATTTATTTAATATTCAAGGCACACTTAACCAGCATGGCTACAACAGCATTCTGCAGCGATACYCCATTCCATCTGGTTTGCGCTTATTGGGACTATCAATTGTTTTTCAACAGGACAATGACCCATCACACTTCCAGGCTGTGTAGGGGCTATTTGACCAAGAAGGAGAGTGATGGAGTGTTGCATCAGATGACCTGGACTCCACAATCAGACCTCAACCCAATTGAGATGGTTTGGGATGAGTTGAACCGCAGAGTAAAGGAAAAGCTGCCAACAAGTGCTCAGCATATGTGGTAATTCCTTCAAGACTGTTGGAAAAGCATTCCAGGTGAAGCTGGTTGAGAGAATGCCAAGAGTGTGCAAAGCTTCCGTCAAGGCAAAGGGTGGCTACTTTGAAGAACCATATAACACATATTTTGAGTTGTTAAATGCTTTTTTGGTTACTACATGATTCCATATGTGTTATTTCATAGTTGATGTCTTTACTATTATTCTACAATGTCGTAAAAATAAAGAAAAACCCTTGAATTTTTACTTWCTAAATTTTTTTATTTWACCTTTTTTAACTAGGCAAGTCAGTTAAGAACAKATTTTTATTTACGATGACGGRCTAGGAACGGTGGGTTAACTGCCTTGTTCAGGGGCAGAACAGATTTTTAACTTGTCAGCTCGGGATTCCATCTAGCAATCTTTCAGTTACTGGCCCAACGCTCTAACCACTAGGATACCTGTCGCCCCGAATTGAATGAGTAGGTGTGTCAGAACTTTTCATTGGTACTGTATAGGAACTGTAAAAATCACTACAGGACACACCTTGAAGTTCAGCTGCATCATGGGTAGCACATGGACCTGTGCGGCCTTCCAGTCGGTGGTGATGAGCTGGCGGATGCGCTCCGACTCCAGACAGCACATAGTGTTGAACTTGTCCCGGGACAGGCAAACTTTGGAGCCCAGTACCTCTGCCAGAGCTATGGACAGGACATAGTAAGACAGTTAAGCCAGAGTCATATATACACAGAGAGTATAGCCAATTTTTTGTCACCGATTCATGATGAGTATTGTTGGATTCTACTTCTAGTAGTTCAGTTGGCTACCCAAGATTAAAATCCTGGAAGTGGCTTTTTAAAATGGTCAATGGCCACACTCTCTCTTAAACTCTTAAGCAAAGCATTTTTGTCAACCATCCAATGCATGTCAGATTTTAGCATTGTTCGCAGTTTATGTCCAAATCATCCCAAAGTGTCTCAAATTGATTGTAGCTCGGTGGACACCAACTGTTTGATCGCGATCGACTGGTAGATCTTTAAGGCATTCCTAGTCGTTCACCAAACATTTCTGTAGAAAAGTCAACGATAAAGCTATGGAAAGTTTTTTTTTTTTTTTTTTAATATCAGAATTGCGCTGTTGACGGTACATGCACTTGATTCAGAAGCCCTGCGCAGCGCACCGGGGTAGGCAAAGTGTTCCCATTTTTAACCATTTAATTTGTCAGAAAAGACAAACTCAGCCAACCCAGCGGACTGGGACATCTGTTGCAAAATCGAGTGCGCCTACAGCGCTGGCCAATCGAATACGTCAAATCACTGTGCCTATAGGTTCCACCAACCCGGCCTCAACAGCTTGATACTAGCCTATGTGAGATTTCATAACTTTTAAAACCATGACCAGAGAGAGACTGTCAAAAAATACAGCAAAGAGCTGCTGTTTTTATGAGTTTAAAGGGGAATTRCACTTTGTCTCTGCCACGGCATATAGTCACATTTCCATTTCACTGGTAGAATTGGGAAGTTCGACTGGTGTGCTCATAGTGAACTACAAAGTTCAGCATTCATAGCAAATCCTGATACCGCCCACAAAAACTAGAATGGCGTTGTTTACCTCGACCAACCAACACACAGTAATTTTAGAGTTTCGCTCMGCAAGATTTTTTTGAAAACTTTTGTTTTTCATCATGCCCGTGTGGTGTTCTGTGCCTGGCTGTGCTAATTACAAACAAGTGCGAAAATGCGTTATCTTTCACCATTCTAACTACCAGAGATTCACCCCGACAGTGGCTTGCGGCTATCAAGAATGATGCAGTAACCAAACGTTACAGTGCTGTATTGAACTAGCTAAATCATATAGCTATCTTTTGGTATACACACTGTCAATCAATTTCACTTCTGCCATGGTAGTCACTGCTAGAATGGTAGCTACCTTCAGCGGATTAACCATGTTTGTTCGTTCTATCTTTGACTGATGTTAGCTAACGTTACKAAATAAAAAGTATCTCAATTTGGTAGCCATCTATTCCACAGTTGTCTGGAAAACACTGACTAAAAATCGAATTGTCGATTATAGCTTGTGTGTGTTGGTAGCAATGATGAGTGTGTATAAATCGTCTATGGTAAATAAAGTTAACCTTTTATTTATTTAAGTTAAAAAAATATGGTTGGTTAGTTGGTTTTCAGCCAGTCTCAGCTAGCTTGCAATCTTGCTACCAATTTAGTGATGCTAGCTAGCTGTCAGCAAGCTGGAAATATTGAAATGTCCATGTTAGGTATGCTTAGCTAGCCAGTCTAATAGAGATCAATACAATTAGTGAGGTGGTTAAATTGTGTGTATTTTGTTGTAGGTGGTACAGAATCTGATTCCACCATCATGCACTTCGAACCACTAGCTCTGCACAAGGTGAAGGTAAGTTGGCCAACATATTTACAAGCTGACAGCTAAGATAGCTCTATTTACAWTAAGCATGGTATAAACATGAATTGGGTAGTGTTTGTATGGTTTATGTTTGTGTTATGGGGTGGTTAGAGGTAGCCTGAGGACCACAGCGTACCTTCCAGACTATGTAATCAATTTAATCTACCCCTCTTTTTACCTTTTCTTTTTGTAAAACTCAGGTGATCTGGAGTCATTCCACAGTGCCCCACTGAAAACCCCCAAAGCAGGGGCATTTTGGGTACAAAAGCATGAGGGAGCGGACACAACTTGCAGTTATGGAGCACAACAAGATTGTGGGGCAGAAACCAGCAAGGGACACAAAGGTATAAAAGCAAGACTACAACAGTAATGACACAACCACCTCATTCCCTCTGCAGATTCTCAAAACACAATACATGTCTACAAAATTCTCCTGCAAAGGGCTAATATTGACGAATGATTTGTCAAAGTCAATGGGATGGGGAAGGTTTACAGACAGTACTTTGAGATGAGGGGTTTTGGTTGTGCAGGGTTGTGCTTAGATAGTGAATGTATTGTTGTGTATGAGAGGGATTGAGGTGCCATTTCTACTCAATCTCCCATACACAACAAGTCATACTGTGTTAGAACTGCCTTCCTTAGACTTTTAACACCTTCTTTAGCCTCCTAGCCCATTCACTTTGTTGACTGATCTTTTCTCTCAAAAAGCAGCTCCCAATGCCCTAAAACAAATTATCTGTGCCACACCAAACAGTACCTATACTGTAACTCCCAGTAATGGATACCAAAAATCTTTGGTTAAATCACATTATCTGGTGTAACAATCTATAGCTAAGAGAAATGGTGATCAGCAGATGGGAGAGGTGATAATTATGAAATTGCCATACCAAAGAAACATTCAGGGAATACTTGTAAAGCCGTGGGAGGAGTGTTGTCATGATCAAACTGCCATGCAGCTCCTCATGAGTRATCTGTTTGAAATGCAGCATAATATCTAATCGCTCGAGAGGGATACAGTTCASAGGATACAGTTCTGCTATAATGACACACGCAGGAATTATGTATCTAGAATCCACTCCAGGAAGAAGCCCAGGCTCTACACAGTATTGCCTGTAAGGCAAAAACAATTATACTCTATTGTACAGTTTGAACAACAGTTGAACCGTGCCAGCATAACATCAACATTATGGTAGATTAGTTGAACATGCATACATGTGCACAGGCTTTACATTTACAACAATATCTAGCCTAATAGAAAGAAATGCTGATGTTAAACGTTTGCTAACAAGTTATAAATGCAAGGAGTGGAGCATAACAAGTTAGCAGGTGCCAGGCTAACTAGCTGGCCAACTTCAGGCATGTGCTAACGTTTGCTGGTAAACCTAACTTTGTAGKTTGCTGTTTGGTAGCTAGTCGTATCTACGACTAAAAAGAGAAAAGATGGTTTTACAATCGAGATACAAAAGATATCTGATTGTAAAACTTATATTTTTAGTCATGATATGGCTAACGGTAGTTGTTTAGCTAGCTACCTATGTAGCTAATTTCTGTTTGCTAACTTATCTATTTGATTTCCCCCACTGTAACACAGTAGTATGTGAGCCAGCAATACACAATATGGGTTTCAGTAGATAAACTAGAGTTAGCTAGCAGGAAAAATAACTTGCTTAGCTACGTACTGTATTTCAGATCAAATTTTATTTGTCACATGGGCCGATTACAACAGGTAATTCAGTGTGTTCATTTCAACCTTACAGTGAAATGCTTACTTAAACCCTTAACAATGCTTTAAGTTAAGAAAAAGTAGTATTAAATAAAAATAGAATAAAAAAATTAGAATAATTAAACAGCTTAAGTAAAATAACAATAGCGAGGCTATATACAGGGGGTACCGGTACAGAGTCAATGTGGGGGGCACCGGTTAGTTGAGGTAATATGTACATGTAGGTAGAGTTAWTGTGAATATGCATAGATAACCAGAGAGTAGCAGCAGCGTAAAAGAGGGGTCTGGGTAGCCCTTTGATTAGCTGTTCAYYAGTCATGGCTTGGGGGTAGAAACTTGGCGCTCCGCTTGCCCTGCAGTAGCACAGAGAACAATTTTTAGGGCCTTCCTCATAGAGGTCCTGGATGGCAGGAAGCTTGGCCCCAGTGATGTACTGGTCCGTACGCACTACCCTCTGTAGTGCCTTACGGTTGGAGGCCAAGCAGTTTCCATACCAGGCAGTGATGCAACCAGTCAGGATGCGCTCGATGGTGCAACTGTAGAACCTTTTGAGGATCTGAGGACCCATGCCGAATCTTTTCAATCTCCTGAGGGGGAATAGGTTTTGTCGRGCCCTCTTCARGACTGTCTTAGTGTGTTTGGACAATGCTAGTTTGTTGGCGATGTTGACACCAAGGAACACAAAGCTCTCAACCTGCTCCACTACAGCCAGTCAATGAGAATGGGGTTCGTGCTTGGTCCTCCTTTTCCTGTAGTCCACAATCATCTCCTTAGTCTTGATCCCGTTGAGGGAGAGGTTGTTGTCCTGGCACCCACGACCAGGTCTCTGACCTCCTCCCTATAGGCTGTCTCACTGTTGTGTCATCTGAAAACTTGATGATGGTGTTGGAGTCGTGCCTGGCTAGGGAGTACAGGAGGGGACTGAGCACGCACCCCTGAGGGGCCCTCGTGTTGAGGATCAGCGTGGCGGATGTGTTACCTACCCTTACCACCTGGGGGTGGCCTGTCAGGATATCCAGGATCCAGTTGCAGAGGGAGGTGTTTAGTCCCAGGGTCCTTAYCTTAMTGATGAGCTTTGAGGGCACTATGGTGTTGAACGCTGAACTGCATTCTCACATAGGTGTTCCTTTTGTCCAGGTGGGAAAGGGCAGTGTGGAGTGCAAAAGAGATTGCATCATCTGTGGATCTGTTTGGGCGGTATGCAAATTGGAGTGGGTCTAGGGTTTCTGGTATAATGGTGTTGATGTGAGCCATGACCAGCCTTTCAAAGGACTTCACGGCTACAGACGTGAGTGCTATGGGTCGGTAGTCATTTAGGCAGATTACCTTAGTGTTCTTGGGCACAGGGACTATGGTGGTCTGCTTGAAACATTTTGCTATTACAGAAAATTACAGTGAAGACACTTCGTTGGTCAGGGCAAGCTCYGAGGACACGTCCTGGTAATTCGTCTGGCCCTGCGGCCTCGTGGATGTTGACCTGTTTAAAGGTCTAACATCGGCTACGGAGAACGTGTTCACACAGTCATCTGGAACAGCTGATGCTCTCATGCATGTTTCAGTGTTACTTGCCTCGAAGCGAGCATACAAGTAATTTAGTTKGTCTYGTAGGCTCGTGTCACTGGGCAGCTCGAGGCTGTGCTTCCCTTTGTAGTCTGTAATAATTTGCAAGCACTGCCACATCCGACGAGCTTCGTAGCCGGTGTAGTACGATTCAATCTTAGTCCTGTATTGATGCTTTGCCTGCTTGGTCCTTCGCAGGGCATAGCGAGATTTCTTATAAGCTTCCAGGTTAGTCCCGCTCTTTAAGCGGCAGCTCTACCCTTTAGCTCAGTGCGGATGTTGCCTGTAATCCATGGCTTCTGGTTGGGGTATGTACGTACGGTCACTGTGGGGACGACTTCATCGATGCACTTATTGATGAAGGCAGTGACTGATGTGGTGTACTCCTCAATGACATCGTAGGAATCAGGAACATATTCCAGTCTGTTCTAGCAAAACAGTGCTGTAGTTTAGCATCTGCTTCATCTGACCACTTTTTTATTGATCTAGTCACTGGTGCTTCCTGCTTTAGTAAGTAGGAATCAGGAGGATAGAATTATGGTCAGATTGAGGGTGAGGGAGAGCTTRGTACGCGTCTCTGTGTGTGGAGTGAAGGTGGTCTAGAGTAATTTTTTCTCCCTCTGGTTGCACATTTAACATGCAGAAATMAGGTAAAACGGGTTTAAGTTTACCTGCGTTAAAGTCCGCGGCCACCTGGAGCGCCACCTCTGAATGAGRGTTTTCCTGTTTGCTTATGGCCGTATACAACTCATTGAGTGCGGTCTTAGTGCCAGCATCAGTTTGTGGTGGTAAATAGACAGCTACGAAGAATGTAGATGAAAATTATCTTGGTAAATAGTGTGGTCTACAGCTTATCATGAGATACTCTACCTCAGGCGAGCAAAACCTTGAGACTTCCTTAGAAACGAGATCCGACTGGGGAAAATCTTTTTGAACTGTCATCCAACTCTGAATTSCAAGTCGAAAACTGGCATCTTTCTAGAGCTCCAACTTTCCAACCTGAAGATCACTGACTCGTTTTTTTTCTCGAGTTCCCAGTTGTCTTTAAAGCACCATGACCATCAGTCCAGTAAAGTAAAAAAGAGAATTATTTGCAATTTATGCTCAGCTGTGCCTCGTAAGTGCTACACCAACRCATGTGTTTTGTTAACAAAAGCTTGACTTTTGAAATATAATATTGTCTGAGAAGAACAATATTGGCAGGCCTATAGCCAATATGCTGTGATAAATAGGCCTACTGCACAAACCTAATTCCAACAGAATGGTTTTTATTAGGTTCGTGTAAAATAAAAAAATCTTAGCGGTAGATACCGGCTTCCTTTTTGACTGCGYAAGTAATCTTGACTCAGAAAAGMTRGGTGACCACTGGTGTAGCTCAATAAAGTTACTTTAAGGTGATCAAACACTCAAAATCAGCACTCACCCAAGAATACTTTCTCTTTGCCCACTGAATAGGAGCCACACACCACCAAAGTGCGAGGGTTGAGGGTCACACACATGAAGGCTGTGTTGGCCGCAAGGTTTATGACCTCCTGCTGCGTGGGGAAGGTGTATTCAGGACTGCAGTAGCTAGAGAGTGAAAGAGGAGACATGGTTTGAGAGGTGTTTAACAGCAGTGGTTAAATTGAGCCGTAACCCTAGCTTCATGTTCACAGCCCAGCTCAACCCTAACCCTATCTTCATGACCACACCCCGACTCAAGCCTGACCCTAGCCATAACCCTAACAGTGGCTTTATGTCAACAGCCTGGCTCAACCCTAACTCAAACCCTACACATAGTTTCATGTCCACACCATGGCTCTACCCTTAGCCTAACCCTAGCTTAAAAAACTAACGTGGTGTCTAGGTAGAGTGTCTGGACTCGGCAGCTCAGCAGCTCGTGGTAGGCCTCCATAGAAGGGTCAGCTCTAAAGTCTCCCGTGTGAAGCACAGTCTGGCCATCGGGCAGGAACAGCAGCAGCATGGCAGCTCCTGGACAGCTGTTGGCAGAGAGGAGAGGACCAGGTAACATATCACAACTCAAGACCGTTTCTGAATGCCAAATAGAATCCGACCCCCTAAGAAGACCAGTAGATGTGAAAGGAATGGATAGGTTCTGTATGGTAATTGTTTCACCGCARACTCCGATAGCCTGAGTGGAATTCTCACCATATGACATTTTTCATACTAATATAGGGAAGAAGAGGCAAGATGGGTCAACAATTCACAGTCTATTTAAAGCCCTTTGATTTCTTCATACTCACTGGTTGGCGTCAAGCAGTGTGACCTTCAACCCATCCACAGTGACCTGGGTGTTCATGGGCAGGATGTGGACGTACTGCTCAGCCACCCTCAGCTTACTCTTCACCAGGTTACCTGTGATCTGGGGAGYCGCACAGCTGTGAGCGGTCAATAAATGGGCTGCAGTGCCGGACCACATATACAGTGCCTTCAGAAAGTATTCATACCCCTCGACTTTTTCCACATTTTGTTGTGTTACAGCCGGAATTTTAAATAAATTAAATTGGGATTGTTTTGTCACCGGCCTACACACAATACCTCATATTGTCAAAGTGGAATTATGTTTTTCCAAATTTATCACAAATGAAAGCTGAAATGTCTTGAGTCAATAATAAAAAAAATAATAAAAATGGTGCCATCTGGTTTGCTTAATATAAGGAATTTGATAAGATTTATAATTTTACTTTTGATACTTAAGTATATTTTAGCAATTACATTTACATTTTATACTTAAGAATATTTAAAACCCAAATACTTTTAGACTTTTACTCAAGTAGTATTGTTCTGGGTGACTTTCACTTTTACTTGGGTCACTTTCTATGAAGGTATCTTTACTTTTACTGAAGTAGGACATTTGGGTACTTCTTCCACCACTGCCTAAGACCCAAATCAAGTTTTACTTAATGAGGTCAAAAACTAAGGTGAAATCAGTGAGTTCAGCTGCCCTTTAAAGGGGCAATCTGCAGTTCCTACATCCATTTTTTAACTRATACATTTATGATATATACCCATTGATTCTTGACGAATATAACTTCTAAATGTCTCATGAGCTTAGTTCAACTGTTGTACCCCATCAGAACCTATAATATAAGCTTGTTTTACTCCAATGTTTGTAAACAAAGTAAATGTAAACAAATACTATATAGCCTCCAAACATGGTTAAAACTATAATTTTGGTATCATGGATGGTCAGTCCTTGCATCCATAGCTCTGTCTATGAATTTGAGAGTGGTTAAGTTAAGACTGAAGACTTATCTCTTCAGTCAGTCTTATGATTGAGTCTGGCCCAGGGATGGGAAGGTGAACGGCAAGGTACTGGAGAGACAAGCCACCCTTGCCGTTTCTGCTTGGCCCCAACTCTCTATTGGGATTCCTGACGCAATCAAAATTATAAAAAAATATATAATTGATTGACAGCATGCATTAACCCACATGTTCCATCTGTTTTAGTTGGGAAGTGCCCTTACGCTGTTACAGTAGATATGGAATGTAGAGCTCTTCTTCAGGCCTCCATAGTGGTCTGAATGGAAGTGTGTGAGGAAGTAAGTGGTGATGCCCTCAACCAGCCCATACTGAAAAGCATCCACAGCTAACTTAGTGCCTGTGCAAAAAGAGAGAAAAAAATAAAGCTGTGTTTGAATACCCATACTAACAATGTATACTACATACTATTAGTTAATTTTAGTATACTATAAACAAACGGCATCGTTTCAGTTGAGCGTACTAGCGCTTCACCTGTCTACCGGAAGTTGATGTTGTTGCTATGCAACCTCTGGCTAGCTTGTTAGCATAACAAATGACTTACTAGACATTTTACAATTCCGGGTGTGTTCGTAAATTCATTCAATCTGGAGTGCCAGAGTACGCTCTGGGCGTTCGTAAATCCAGAGTGTTGTCAGATTGTTCATTTGTAAATTCAGAGCGTTGAGAGCGCACAATGGACGCTCTGGCTGAGGTGTAGGGTTGAACCGAGCATTCAACGGGAGTCAAGTACCCAAGCTAACTGGCTAACGTTGGCTAGAACACCTTACTCTGACCATTTTACTCACCCTAGTAGAGCTGGTTAGGCTGTTTTCATGTTATCCAGAGCGTTGGTGATGAACTGCTGTTGGCAACATTTTAATTACACTTTTTTGCCGAAGTTTACTGACACGGCCATATTCAACGGGTGTTAAGCGTTCAGTAAATTCATCAGTTATTCTTCGCTTAGGCAAACTCAGACGAGTGTGCTCTGAAATCGGAGTAGATAGCCAGAGTGAATTTAGGAACGCACCGAGTGTGCCAAAGCACAGAATAACTGATGCATTTACGAACGCTCAACACCCGTTCCGACGAGAGTGCTCTGAAATCAGAGTAGATAGCCAGAATTAACAATGTCCATTGAACGCACAACGACTATACCACTTAGCTAAGAATGATCAAGTCAATAAACATTGGGTAGTTATAGTTAGTTAATATACTGCCTGGCAAGTTCGATGTATTAGTAGCCAACTAACGTTACATACTGCTCTAATGTAACAAATTGTCAGCCAACAACTTATTTCAAACGGCATTACTTTATTACATTGCTCAACATTTTCTTAACTTTAGTCATAATTAGTTAAAGCAATGAATTTGTATCCGCTCTCGGACTTTGTCTGCATATTTTCCGCCATTTTCTTCAAATCTGAAAATGTTGTGAAGCAACGCCCATTTTTTTAAGAATTGCATTATGGGCCCTAAAAGCACGGAAATAGTGTCCACTGGTTGTATACTTTGTATATTGGCAAATTTAGTACGACATTCGTGAACTTTGGCATACTAACTATATCCATACTATATACTCAATTTACATCACAAATAGTACGGTTAGTGTGAGTATTACAACACAGCTTTAGACAATAAGGCCATGAGAAGGACGCTAGTCACTTCCAGACATACTTGAGAAAAACATGTTGCAGAATAAAATGAGTTTTATATGTGCAGATTTCCACTAGGTGCTCTTGATTTAGCTCTCCTGGAGCTGACTGGAATTTGCACTTTTTTAAAAATGTATTTTGCCTTAAACGCTAAAGCCAGGTAGGCCTAAACCTTTTGCACTGTAGCATAGGGTTAGCAGGAACATCTTGATATTGCTAGCAGTATTCTAAGCTATCTACAGTCGGAGACTAAGGTATAATACAATACGTTTCATGGAAAGGCGCTAGGGGTGGCTATCTTCAAAAAGTCCCCCATAAGTCCGTTTAATAATACTTTCCTGTGAATAGCCTACGCCAGTCTCCGACTGCACATTGTTAGCAGTGTGTTAAGTGATTTCAGGAGGTTGTTCCTGCTACCAATTAGTAGAGGTCGACCGATTAAATCGGAATGGCCGATTTAATTAGGGGCGATTTCAAGTTCTCATAACAATCGGTAATCGGCATTTTTGGACACCGATCATGGCCGATTACATTGCACTCCACGAGGAGACTGCGTGGCAGGCTGACTACCTGTTATGCGAGTGCAGCAAGAAGCCAAGGTAAGGTGCTAGCTAGCATTAAACATATCTTATAAAAAACAATCCATCTTAACATAATCACTAGTTAACTACACATGGTTGATGATATTACTAGTTTATCTAGCTCGTCCTGCGTTGCATAAAATCGATGCGGTGGCTGTTAATTTATCATTGAATCACAGCCTACGTCGCCAAACGGGTGATTTAACAAGCGCATTCGCGAAAAAAGCACTGTCGTTGCACCAATGTGTACCTAACCATAAACATCAGTGCCTTTCTTAAAATCAATACACAAGTATATATTTTTTAAACCTGCATATTTAGTTAATATTGCCTGCTAACATGAATTTATTTTTACTAGGGAAATTGTGTCACTTCTCTTGCGTTCTGTGCAACAGAGTCAGGGTATATGCAGCAGTTTGGGCCGCCTGGCTCGTTGCGAACTGTGTGAAGACTATTTCTTCCTAACAAAGACAGCCAACTTCGTCAAACTGGAGATGAATTAACAAAAGCACATTTGCYAAAAAAGTACAATCGTTGCACGAATGTATCTAACCATAAATATCAATGCCTTAAAATCAATACAATATGTGAAATTCATGTTAGCAGGCAATATTAAACTAGGGAAATTGTGTCACTTCTCTTGCGTTCATTGCACGAAGAGTCAGGGTATACGCAACAGTTTGGGCAGCCTGGCTCGTTGCGAACTAATTTGCCAGAATTTTACGTAATTATGACATAACATTGAAGGTTGTGCAATGTAACAGCAATATTTAGGCTTATGGATGCCACCCGTTAGATAAAATACGGAACGGAATAAACGTTTTGTTTTCGAGGTGATAGTTTCCGGATTAGTCAAAGGTATATGGTTTAGAGAGAAATAGTCGACGCGTTATAATTCCTGTAATAACTTGCGGCTGAACTTGAAAGGGGTTCCTTCGTTATTTTACCGTTCATGTCTTCCATAGAGAATGTCTTGATCTACTTCAAATAAGGTCTGTGTTTCGTGCAGGCTTAAACCGCCTCGGCGTTTTGATACCCGTGTAAATCTCACTAGGATAAGGTAACGTTTGTCAACATATTTTCATAAATCACTCTACAAAAAAAATGATCTTCGCTTATATTTAGCCAATGGTGATCAGAGTTACATTGTCCTATGGATATCTACAGAGTTATAAAATTGGCAAGGTGGTGTAAGCCTACACGAAACACAGACCTTATTTTAAGTGAATCTAAAAATATCCTATGGAATAAATGAAGGAACCGCTTTTCAGATTTTGCTAGAAGGTGTCATGGGAATTATGACTCGCACTTTGGTCGTCAATTCTTACCATGCCCATTATTAAAATAGGATTTCCTGCATATAGAAATGACAGTTTTTGTTTTCAACATTCATCACAGGTAACTTAAACTCTATTTTTATTCAAACAGTTGAGAGTATTTGTCTCCTAAGCAGACTCTTCAGTATCATTGTCACTTCAGAGCTGTGTGTGTGTGTGTGTGTGTGTGTGTATATAAATACACACACACAGCTCTGAAGTGACAAATTAAGTTAAAATAAAAGTGTTCATCGTTCATTCAGTATTGTTGCAATTGTCATTATTACAAAAGTGTGTGTGTATGATATATATATATATATATATATATTGGATTTTTTTAAATTAATCGGCATCGGTTTTTGCCCTCCAATAATCGGTATCGGCGCTGAAAAATCATAATCAGTCGACCTCTAATTTCTACAGAACGCCGTTTGGGTCTTTGCTTGTCAAAACAATACATGAAAGAATAAATGTTTTGTTTTTGAGATGATAGTTTCCGGATTTGACCATATTAATGACCTAAGGCTCGTATTTCTGTGTGTTATTATAATTAAGTCTATGATTTGATAGAGCAGTCTGACTGAGCGGTGGTAGGCAGCTGCAGGCTCGTAAGCATTCATTCAAACAGCACTTTACTGCGTTTGCCAGCAGCTCTTCGCTGTGCTTCAAGCATTGCGCTGTTTATGACTTCAAGCCTATCAACTCCCGAGATTAGGCTGGCAATACTAAAGTACCTATTAGAACATCCAATAGTCAAAGGTATATGAAATACTAGTGGTATAGAGCAATAGTCCTATAATAACTACAACCTAAAACTTCTTACATGGGAATATTGAAGACTCATGTTAAAAGGAACCAACAGCTTTCATATGTTCTCATGTTCTGAGCAAGGAATTTAAACGTTAGCTTTTTTACATGGCACATATTGCACTTTTACTTTCTCCAACACTTTGTTTTTGCATTATTTAAACTAAATTGAACATGTTTCATTTATTTGAGACAAAATGTATTTTATTGATGTATTATATTAAGTTAAAATAAAAGTGTTCATTGTTCATTCAGTATTGTTGTAATTGTCATTATTACAAATAGGGATATAAAAATCGGCATCGGCTTTTTTGGTCCTCCAATAATCGGTATCAGTGTTGAAAAATCATAAAATCGGTCGACCTCTACCAATTAGCCATCCACAGGGCACACTGCATGCTACTTACACTAGTCACCGACCAACTCACCTGGAATCTTTTTATAAAACGGGCATCGCTTGGACTCCCTTTGCTCTCCATCGGTTCTCCCCCTGTTCCACCTCTTCCTACCTCCCTCACTTGGAGTCTGTGTACTTCCACCGTCTGATCTCACTCCAACTTTAGGGGTCTCCGTGGCATTTGCACTTCTGCCTTTCCTCTGACGTCCTCCATGGTCCCCTTTGCGCTCTTCAAGTACAGGACCCTGATGGAGACTCACCCCAGGTAAAACGTTCCCAGCCTCTTGCTCCTTCCCTTTGTCCTTCAGGGGCTTGAGCCCAAAAAACACCCCAATGTCTGTCTGTTTGAGCCCAGAGGCCTTGCCCTTACCCTTCCTAGTTGTCATGGTTGCCTGAGATTGTTGGGTGGGGGAAGCTTGGGAAGATGGAGGCACTTGAGGTAATGACATGTTCAACTCCGTGTTTGTGTGAGCGGGGCACTGATCCAAGCTTTTGGAATGTAGGCTGCAATTGCTGCTTGGGCTGAACAGGCTCTCCCGTAAGCTTTCTAATACTATACTTTTTGCAGACTGGAGTGGAGGCTTAGCACTGAAGGCATTACAGTTATCCTCTGTATGCTCTTCTCTTGACAAGCTAGGTAGGTGATTGCTATGCACTAATGAGCCAATCGATACCACCTGGCTGTCGCTGAATACTGGAGAACCTACAACTTCATTCGTTTCAGAATGAGCCACAAGGTTGGAAAATAACTCATCACTTGAGACTCCATCACTGAACAACAACATTGAGTCATTATTTTCCCCATCTTCTAACATACTGCTTGGAAATAGAGCTTTTTTTGGTTGTGTCCCATTAACTTCTATATCTTGGGGAAACTCAGACATGGGGGAATAGGAGATCTCATCATCACTAGAAGCTGAGGGCTCTGCTTTGACAAAACCACCCTCAAGGCCTTCAACCCCACTATTGTCCTTATGGGGGGTTAATACTTTTGTTTTATTGTCTTGGAGGGTAGACTTCATGCCTTTGGTAGAAGGTGACCAGCCTTTCTTTTTTCGGATTACCTCTGGAGCAGGAGACCGGAGCAGCAGAAGGGCATTTGGCTTTGTGGGGGATGTAGCTCCACTGTGTCTGTTAATAGGAGAAGAACTTTGGCTGTCCTGTGAGCTTTCCAAGCTTAAATTGGCCCCGCCATTGGTTACCAACTCCAAGCTGAGGCAGGGCGCCTCATTGGTTGCTCGGCTGTGGGCAAGCAGGGAGTGGCTGTATCTCTGGTAGTGGCTCAGAATGGTGGAGTAGCACTGGATACCATTGGGACATTCTGCACACATGACATAAAACACAAAGACAGAGCAGGATTAGGAATTACAAGGGATATGAGATTATGGTTAAGAATGGCATTTGCATGTAATATAAAATAGACATGGGACATCATGAAACTGGAAAAAAAGGACATGCTTTTTTGGAACTTTCTGAAATTCAATACAATAATTTATTGAAGTTGGAATTGTTGGGTTATAACTTGAAATATACTTACTCCTGTTGCTATATTAGACATGATTGATTATGTTATCTGCATAATGAATGTATGTTGCTCTCTGCAAAATCACCGGATGTTTTGGAAGCAAAACATTACTGAACATAACACGCCAATGTAAACTAAGATTTTTGGATATAAATATGAACTTTATCAAACAAAACATACATGTATTGTGTAACATGAAGTCCTATGAGTGTCATCTGATGAAGATCATCAAAGGTTAGTGATTCATTTTCTCTATTTCTGCTTTTTGTGACTCCTCTCTTTGGCTGGAAAAATGGCTGTGTTTTTCTGTGACTAGGTACTGACCTAACATAATCAGATGGTGTGCTTTCGTCGTAAAGCCTTTTTGAAATCGGACACTGTGGTGGGATTAACAACAAGTTTATCTTTAAAATGGTGTAAAATACTTGTATGTTTGAGGAATTTTAATTATGAGATTTCTGTTGTTTGAATTTGGCGCCCTGCACTTCCACTGGCTGTTGTCAAGTCGATCCTGTTAACGGGATCTCAGCCGTAAGAATTTAACAAACACACACAGGTCTAAAGCACTGCATCTCAGTGCAAGAGGCGTCACTACAGTCCCTGGTTCGAATCTAGGCTGTATCACATCCGGCCGTGATTGGGAGTCCCATAGGGCGGCGCACAATTGGCCCAGCGTCGTACGGGTTGGGCCGGGGTAGCCGTAATTTTAAATAAGAATTTGTTCTCAACTGACATGCCGAGTTAAATAAAAATCACACACACACAAGCTATTTTATTTGCATTTACTGTCCCCGTTACCAGTAAAACATAATCAAAACCTCAATTTATTTCACTTACTTGCTTGCTGTTTCGTTGTTCAGTCATTTTCAAACAGGATTTCTACAGAACGCCGTTTGGGTCTTTGCGTGTCAAAAAAATACACGTCAAATAACAGTATTTAACGTGTCAAATAACCTTGTTGACCAAGGTTATTCACCTGAATATGACTGCACGTCACATAATAATTTAACGCGTTCATACATTTTTTTTACGTAGTTATTACACCATCACTCATACGTCACAACGATTGATCGATACGTATGCTATGATGCTGGAAAAGTTGTCTCACGCACCTACAGTGCTGGTCATAAAAAACAATCTAGCTAGCTCATGGATGCAAACAATGTTCTTCCCCCAAAGACATAGCAAAACGACACCTGTTACTATATAGCTAGGTGTCATCTTCTAAAACAAGCATAATTTATAAGACAGTTCTTATTTGGTGGTCGGACCCATCTATGTTAAGCTACCCACAATAAGGATTAGCCACAAGTGGACTCTGCGGTTAGCCTTCAAAATAAAAGTATGACATAATTCTACTATTTGTATTAATTTGCTTCACTGTCAATGTCATACTTTTATTTTGAAGGCAAACCGCAACTTACACTATTGTGCCTAATCCTTATTGTGGCTAGCTTCACAACACATACTGCAGTCCGGTCGAGCGTCACTAGCCAGATAAAGCTAACTGGCTGCTTATAACGTTAGCTTTGGGCAACAGGGTTAAGTAGCTGGCTAGCTATTTATTTTCATGAACTGAAGTTCAATTTCAATAGGTGAACAACAAGTGGCAACCTAGCTAAAACTAGAATAATGAAAATGACTGCAGTTTCTACTGGTCATTGTTTTCAGGCTGGTTGTATTGGTGCTAAAGCTAGCTACCCCAGAAGTTGCGYTCGAACAAATTATGCTTTATTACCAACGCAGTATTGTAAACACATCGTTCGTGGCCGGTGTTTGCACAGCTTTGACAGTGCTACTGTATCTTTTTTGACAAGCAAAGTCCCAAACGGCGTTCCATGGTATGTATGTCGAAGCTAATAGCAGTGACGTTATTACTGTGTAACTCTAGTAGGGCAACATCTGAAAAATAGGGCACTTGCAAGTGTGTACCGGTGCACGACTCGTAGGCGAAAGCCAACATCACCCACGACAGAGAACGGTTGATTGTCAAGGGCAATGAATTCCATTATCTTGGCTTTAATGGATTTCGCCTTTGAGTTGTCTCGCTGAAATTGTCTTACTCTTTCAAATGACTGCTCGACTTCTTGACTGCTCGATCCACACAGCAGACATTGTGTGGGCTAGGTTAGGAATGTTGTGTTGCATGTGTAGCGCAAAACTTTACGTGGCGTTATTACGTCATGTACCTACGTTATATAGGTATGCACGGTAGCTTTGACATTGGCGTTAAACTAGACATCGGGCCGACACCGATATGTTCATCCCTACTAAGAATATTAGTAATTGACTGACCAGGTCTCTCCAGATCTCCCAACAATGCTATTTCTAGGGTCAATTTTAGATTAATATTATGCTCTTTCAGCCATTCCTGAACCGGAGACCAGAAACAGACTACCTGAGGGCAATATCAGAACAAATGGTCTATTCTGTATCCTCACAACAAAATCTGCAGAGCTGCGATGATTTTATGCCCCAAATATTCAACATTTTGTTGGTGGCAAGAATTCTGTACAATCATTTTAGCTGAAAAGCACGAAATATTGAATCTTGCGTCATTTTATATATCAACTCAGACACCCTGTGCCATGGAATCGGTATATCACAAATCTCTTCCCAGTTATTTTGCAATCTGTATGGCACAGCTGTCAACATCCTGGTCCTCAAATGAAACTGGTATTCTTTCCTATTTATGCTATTCTGTTCCTCTGCCAAATTTGATATTTTATATTGGGCAAACAGACCAGTTCCTAACCTCTTCCATCTGCCTCCTCCATTTTTGGGGTAGTGCTGTTATCAGTTGTTTGTAATCTTGGATTGAGCAGACCTTCCCATAGAATTCCAATACCTCCATGGAAGACATACAGTACCAGTCAAAAAGGGTTTATCATTATTTTCTCCATCGTAAAATAACAGTGAAGACATCAAAACTACATGTAATCATGTAAGCAAAAAAGTGTTAAATCCAAATGTATTTTAGATTCTTCAAAGGGTCATTGCATTCTGCAGCGATACGCCATCCCCTCTGGTTTGCACTTAGTGGGAGTATCATTTGTTTTCAAACAGGACAATGACCCAAAACACACCTCCAGGCTGTGTAAGGGCTATTTGGCCAAGGAGAGTGATGGAGTGCTGCATCAGATGACCTGGCCTTCACAATCACCCAACCTCAACCCAATTCAAATGGTTTGGGATGAGTTGGACCACCGAGTGAAGGAAAAGCAGCCAACAAGTGCACAGCATATGTGGGAACTCCTTCAAGACTGTTGGAAAAGCATTCATCATGAAGTTGGTTGAGAAGAGTGTGCAAAGCTGTCATGAAGGTAAAAGGTGGCTACTTTGAGGAATCTCAAATATACTTTTGACTGGTACTGTATATACAGTTGAAGGTTGGAGTCATTAAAACTCGTTTTTCAACCACATCTTGTGAAGATACTGGAGGAAACAGGTACAAACGTATCTGTATCCACAGTAAAAACAAATCCTATATCAACATAACCTGAAAGTCCGCTCAGCAAGAAAGAAGCAACTGCTCCAAAACCGCCATAAAAAAGCCAGACTACGGTTTGCAACTGTACATGGGGACAAAGACTGTACTTTTTGGAGAAATGTCCTCTGGTCTGATGAAACAAAAATAGAACTGTTTGGCCATAATGACCATCGTTATGTTTGGAGGAAAAAGGGAGAGGCTTGTAAGCCTAAATAAAGGTAAATAAATAAAGGTAAATAAGCCGAAGAACACCATCCCAACCGTGAAGCACGGGGGTGGCTGCATCATGTTGTGGGGGTGCTTTGCTGCAGGAGGGACTGGTGCACTTCACAAAATAGATGGCATCATGAGGTAGGAAAATTATGTGGATATATTGAAGCATCATCTCAAGACATCAGTCAGGAAGTTAAAGCTTGGTCGCAAATGGGTCTTCCAAATGGACAATGACCCAAGCATACTTCCAATGTTGTGGAAAAATGGCTTAAGGACAAAGTCCTTTGTGGCCATCACAAAGCCCTGACCTCAACCCTATAGACAATTTGTGGGCAGAACTGAAAAAGCATGTGCGAGCAAGGAGGCCTACGAACCTGACTCAGTTACACAAGCTCTGTCAGGAGGAATGGGCCAAAATTCACCCAACTTATTGTGGGAAGCCTGTGGAAGGCTACACGAAACGTTTGACCCAAGTTAAACAATTTAAAAGACAATGCTACCAGATACTAATTTAGTGTATGTAAACTTCTGACCCACTGGGAATGTGATGAAATAAATAAAAGCTTCACAACTGGTCAATTCCCACCTGGTTAAGAACGCAGCACTAAAGGAGGCCGGGTAAGGGGAAAATGTTACAAATATTCCTMTTAAAMATTTTTTTTCTAAACAATACTTTTACATACAAATGTCAAATATATACCAAACATCCAACTCTAAATAAAGCCCTTTCATGTAGGCCTGTCGAATTTCAGAAAAATCCAGTTCCAGTTTATTGAGGAACGTCTCACGTCGCAACCTGAAACAACAATACTGTACCTTTGCGGTCATCCCCAGGAGTGTCAAGACATTCTGCGACATGCCATCTTTGCGATTGCACCACCAATATAGAGAATGGCATCTGACAGATCGGACAGTAACTTCCTCCAGTGGAAGATGCCTGGTGCACGTTCTCTCCAGCAGTAAGTGTACTATCATTATCCTGTGTTGACTGTGGAAAGGCGACATTTTGAGTTGATAGTTTATTTTGAATAGACTCATTTGCCTTCACACCGAGGGCTTTATTTGGAGCTACTTTGGTGAGCTTCACATCTCTGACTTGGACAGAAGTGTCTCCTTTGGTTAAACTTTTTGAGGCTTGTCTGTACTTAGTCATGGGTCCATTAAAAGTTTCAGGTGTGTCTTTGTCCTTTCTTTTCTTCTTCTTCTTGAGAGGCTTATATTCCCATATGTCATCTTCCAAATCTTTCTTTGACATTTGAAGCAGCAGAAAAAAATGACAKTGTTTTAAAACACCTCGTTGTTGCTACAATATAGCCTGTTTAACCGCGRTTTTCTGTAACATCCTGCAAAAAGTCAAATGATGTCATTCCARACCGTTTTGGAAAAGTTGCATCCCCTCCAATCACCAAATCAAAACCGAAAACAGCTAATTGTGTTAGCATTTTTTTCTAAATAATAACCTGTCAACAAGAAACTCTAGCAACCAGACCTAAAGCCAATGCAATGCTAAACATTTGCTATTTCGTAAAAATGTATGAAACGTATCCGACTAAAGGCGATTCAAGACTGACTGATCTATACATCACCGTGCATCATGAATAACTACTAAATATTATTTGTACATCAGTCAGTCACAATTTACCCATGATACATCACGGRGATGCTCTCGCCCTGGTTTTCCACTAGTTACCACAGCCACAAAGTCAAAACATTTATGAAAAAAACCTACGTATTTTTGTTCTTAACTTGTGCTTACGGTTAWGCATAACGTTAACCACACTGCCAAGGTTAGGTTTAAAATATATATATTTGTTGAAGATACATTACAGAAATTAGGTGGGGTTTATGACTTTGTGGCTGTGGTAACTATTGACGACACCCTCGTCTATTGTTAGGAATTACAACAGCAGTTTCCAAACAATTACATAGTTATTTTTTTTTTTATATAAATGCACTTTTAAAATAAATATGTATCCAAGATATCCTATATTAATGAGAGCACCATTTTTAAATGAATTAATTCCATATACTAAATATTGCTAATTTTGTCACGGTTGAAAAATACTGGTGCAGAATGTAGCATTGGCTTTACTCAATGAAATTGTGGTTGGAAAGATGGCGTCCAAGTGCAACCTTTCTGCTTTATTTCCAATCCAGAGCCAGTTGGACAACGCCCTGGACAACGCTACGAACCAACAAGAGAAAGAAAACCTTGTCTACCAGTACTTGAGAAAACTAGACGACAACGATGACTTGAGGATTCCCGATTTTGACGAAGGTTAGGAAAATGTACATTAATGACAGCAAGCTGGGTGTTATTTCAAATTAGAATTGTCGAGCGTCGGCTMGCGCAGCATTTGCGCAGTCTGAAGATATACATTGTTGTGTGTTTGGAGATTACAAGTCAAACGTTTAGACACACCTACTCATTCAAGGGTTTTTCTTCAGTTGGACTTTTCTACATTGTAGAGTAATTGTGAATACGTCAAAACTATGAAATAACACATATGGCATCATGTAGTAACAAAAAAAGTGAACTTATCCTCTGCAGCAAAGGTAACTCTGGGTCTTCCTTTCCTGTGGTAGTCCTCATGAAAGCCAGTTTCATCATAGCACTTCATGGTTTTTGTGACTGCARTTGAAGAAACATCAAAYTTCTTGAAATGATRCAGATTGACTTACCATGTCTTAAAGTAATGATGGACTGTTGTTTRTCTTTGCTTATTTGAGCTGTTCTTGCCATAATATGGACTTGGTCTTTTACCAAACAAGGGCCATCTTCTGTATACCACCCCTACCTTGTCACAACACAACTGATTGGCTCAAACATATCAAGAAGTAAATAAATTCAAAAAAWWWTKTTTTAACAAGGCACACCTGTTAATTGAATTMCATTCCAGATGACTACCTCATGAAGCTGGTTGAGAGAATGCCAAGAGTGTGAAGCTGTCATCAAMGCAAAGGCTGGCTACTTTGAAGAATCTAAAATATATAATATATTTTGATTTGGTTACTACATGATGTGTTATATTATAGTTTTTTTTGTCTTCACTATTAATCTACAATGTAGAAAACCGTAGAAAAACCCTTGAATGAGTAGGTGTGTCCAATTTTTGACTAGTACTGTATGTACACCTTAGTCAAATACATTTAAACTCAGTTTTTAAAAATTCCTGACATTTAATCCTAGAAAAAAATCCTTGTCTTAGGTCAGTTAGGATCACCACTTCATGGTGTCAGAATAATAAGTGTCAGAATAATAATATAGAGAATGATTTATTTAAGCTTTTATTTCTTTCATCACATTCCCAGTGGGTCAAAATTATACATACACTCAATTAGTATTTGGTAGCATATCCTTTAAATTGTTTAACTTGGGTCAAATGTTTCAGGTAGCCTTCCACAAGCTTCCCACAATATGTTGGGTGAATTTTGTCCCATTCCTCCTGACAAAGCTGGTGTAACTGAGTCAGGTTTGTAGGCCTTCTTGCTCGCACATGCTTTTTCAGTTCTGCCCACAAATATTCTATAAGTATGAGGTCAGGGCTTTTTGATGGCCACTCCATTACCTTGACTTTGTTGTCCTTAAGCCATTTTGCCACAACATTGGAAGTATGCTTGGAGGTCATTGTCCATTTGGAAGACCCATTTGCGACCAAGCTTTAACRTCCTGACTGATGTCTTGAGATGATGCTTCAATATCCACATAATTTTCCTCCCTCATGATGCAATCTATTTTGTGAAGTGCACCAGTCCCTCCTGCAGCAAAGCACCCCCACAACATGATGCTGCCACCCCCGTGCTTTACGGTTGGGATGGTGTTCTTCGGCTTGCAAGCATCCCCTTTTTCCTCCAAACATAACGATGGTCATTATGGCCAAACAGTTCTATTTTTGTTTCATCAGACCAGAGGACGTTTCTCCAAAAAGTCTGATATTTGTTGCCATGTGCAGTTCCAAACCGTAGTCTGGCTTTTTTATGGCGGTTTTGGAGCAGTGGCTTCTTCCTTGCTGAGCGGCCTTTCAGGTTTTATCGACATAGGACTAATTTTACTATGGATATTGATACTTTTGTACCTGTTTCCTCCAGCATCTTTCCAAGGTCCTTTGCTGTTCTGGGAATGTTTTGCACTTTTCGCACCAAAGTACGTTCATCTCTAGGAGACAGAACGCGTCTACTTCCTGAGCGGTATGACGGCTGCGTGTATACTTGCGTACTATTGTTTGTATAGATGAACGTGGTACCTTCAGGTGTTTGGAAATTGCTCACAAGGATGAACCAGACATGTGGAGGTTCTGAGGTCTTGGCTGATTTCTTTAGATTTTCTCATGATGTCAAGCAAAGAGGCACTGAGTTTGAAGGTAGGCCTTGAAATACATCCACAGSTACACCTCCAATTGACTCAAATGATGTCATTTAGCCTATCAGAAGCTTCTAAAGCCATGACATAATTTTCTGGAATTTTCCAAGCTGTTTAAAGGCACAGTCAATTTAGTGTATGTAAACTTCTGACCCACTGGAATTATGATACAGTGAAATAATCTGTATGTAAACTGAAAATGTACTTGTGTCATGAACAAAGTAGATGTCCTAACCGACTTGCCAAAGCTATAGTTTGTTAACAAGAAATTTTGGAGTCATTGAAAAACAAGTTTTAATGACTCCAACCTAATTCTATGTAAACTTCCGACTTCAACTGTATATGGGCAGGCAGTTGCTGCACATTTTGTAATCAGTGTTGAATGGTCTGCATATTTTGACATGAAGCAATATGCATAGGTTTTGCTCTTCTTGCAACATTGTAGCCTAAATTAGAATGTGGCCTCAGACGATGTTTGCTGTATTTTCATTCTCTCACTGTCGTCTAGTATGCAAACACTGCGACTACAGGATCTTTCTTGATTTAATATTTAACAGCTCAATGTCATTATACCATTGGTTGTGAAATGGTAATGATACTGTTTGGTAATGCATATTTTTCTGCAGGTCTCGAATGGCTGAACACAGAAGGTCCCCTTTCTTTCACCAGAGAGCTTGCTGGTAAAGTGGTGGTGTTGGACTTCTTTACTTACTGCTGCATAAACTGCATCCATATCCTACCTGACCTGCATCAGCTGGAGAAAAAGCACTCTGTCAAAGGTATACGCACACATATACACACACACTATTTGAATCAACAAATCCTGTTACATCAAGAAGGATTAAAACATGTCGAAGTTCTTGGACACTTAAGGATACAAAGCACATCTGTACCAAATGTGTCCAAAACATCGTCAGACCTTTACTGCATTAACGACAGTACTTACACCAGGTGTGCTGAAGTTATGTTAGTAGATTGCCATGTTTTGGCACAGAGCTGCAGCACTCATGTCTGCTGCTGGTGGACACACACACACACACACACACACACACACTGGTTCTTGCCCTCTCTTTTTACAATGCACAATAATGACCCCATATATTGAGTTTAGAATATTATCCTATTGGCACGGTATGCTATTACAAGCTTTTTAGGCAATGTCACTGCTACCAACTCCTAATGGCACTGAATCTTTAAACAGGCTATATATATATTTTTGGACCAAGTTCCAAAGCACGTTGTGCTTACTCCCTTGTGCTATAATGTGATACATTTCTAAACAATAATAAACCATGATAGATTGGAAATTATTTTCCCACTGTAGCTACTGGCTTTCGGTGGCTTTACACTACACAATTCCACATTTTATGATTGGATCCCCCCGCCGCCAGTTATGCTTGGTTTGTCCCGGATCTCAAGAGGCCGTGGTTTGTAAAGGGGAAAAAGTTGCACAGGTCTTGTAAGGAGAACAGAGCAATATCTCCTCTCTTTCTCTCCTCTCTCTTCTGAACAYAARCCTTAATTTTGTGAGCTAACTTGTAAGCAATGAAGAGGTACAGTCACATTTAACATTGTAAATTCACGAATAAGAATGATATAGAAAAATTGTATTTTTCAAATGGAGAGGGTTTCTATTGCAAAGTGACGAATGTGACAAATGAGTGATAATTGGTAAATTTTGTAAGTTCAAAGACAACTTTGGTAATATTATAAACTTTGAAACAACTGGTTTGTAGTAGGCTACAGAATTAGAGAAGGGCTGTTTGTCTGAACCTCAGGCAGTAGGCTCAAGCAAGCCTGTTTCTCTCCCCAGTCAGAGGCAACCTGCCTGAATAAAAATAAATATAACACCAGCCTGATATGAACCAGTTTGTTGTTACGTTTATTTTTGCAGGGGTAAATAATATTTGAATGGTTTCACCATTTTATTTAAATAAATGTTGGAGTAAGAAAGTCACCAGAGATGCGTTCAGTTAGAAAAGAAAAAAGTAATTAAACAGAAACGGTTATGAACAACCAGTTGGGTAGACCCGTTTCAAAAAGGCCAGTGGAAAAACAGACCCGTGCCGGTTCGGATCCGAGAGTAGAAAGAGACCTCCTACTGGGCGCTGTAAGCGCCATCAATACACAAACGATATTGGCCAAATTATCCACAATTACGTGTCCTTAAACTGCCTTTAACAAATTACCAAAAAAACAATTTGTTTTATTTCGATGTGTTGTATATTCAAAAACAATTGTCCACCTCACGGTTCAGCTGTCGGAGATTTGAACACAAATGCATTGAGGCATTGCATGCATATAGGCCTGTAGACGTCCATTGTATGATATTAATATCCKAAAAATGTCTATAACGGAATGGAAGCTTAGGCCTAGAGAGACCGAGAGAAAGAATGCCGGCGCCATGTTCCTGACACTGACATACATTTCTTTATCGTTGTCAGACTACTATTGCTATACAGATATAGGCGTACAGAAGGAGGCTAATTCATACATTTTCAATCAGCATTATATTGTTAGATTAAAGGAGTAGCTCTGGTAGGCCTAAAACATKATTCTTCAAGTTCAACTGTCGGAGACAGTTGGAGCGCTGGTTTCACTGCCTTCATAGGCCTGCAATAGCTAAGGCAAAAAATTGCCATACCAAAGTTTCTTAACTTTTATTTATTTTTAAACATTTTTTTCACCTTTATWTAACCAGGTAGGCCAGTGGAGAACAAGTTCTCATTTACAACTGTGACCTGGCCAAGATAAAGCAAAGCAGTGTGACAAAAACAACATAGTTACACATAAACAAACGTACAGTCAATAACACAAAAGAAAAATAGAAAAATCTATGTACAGTGTGTGCAAATGTAGGGAGGAAGGKAATAAATAGGCCCTACAGGCGAAAATAATACAAATGTATCATTAATACTGGAGTGATAGATGTGCAGATGGTGATGTGCAAGTAGAGATACTGGGGTGCAAGAGGGTAAGTAATAACATGGAGATGAGGTAGTCGGGTGTGCTATTTACAGATTGGCTGTGTACAGGTACAGTGATTGGTAAGCTGCTCTGGCAGCTGATGCTTAAAGTTAGAGGGGGAGATATAAGACTCTAGCTTCAAAGATTTTTGCAATCCGTTCCAGTCATTGGCAGCAGTGAACTGGATGGAAAGGCGGCCAAAGGAAGTGTTGGCTTTGGGGAGGACCAGTAAAATATACCTACTGGAGCGCGTGCTACGGGTGGGTGTTGCTATGGTGACCAGTGAGCTAAGGCGGGGCTTTACCTAGCAAAGACTTATAGATGACATGGAGCCAGTGGGTTTGGTGACGGATATGTAGTGAGGGCCAGCCGACGAGAGCATACAGGTCGCAGTGGTGGGTAGTATATGGGGCTCTGGTGATAAAACGGATGGCACTGTGATAGACTACATCCAGTTTGCTGAGTAGAGTGTTGGGGGCTATTTTGTAAATGACATTGCKGAAGTCAAGGATCGGTAGGATAGTCAGTTTTACAAGGGTATGTTTGGCGGCATGAGTGAAGGAYGCTTTGTTGCGAAATAGGAAGCCGATTCCAGATTTCATTTTGGATTGGAGATGCTTAATGTGAGTCTGGAAGGAGAGTTTACAGTCTAACCAGACACCTAGGTATATGTAGTTGTCCACATATTCTAGGACAGAACCGTCCAGAGTAGTGATGCTAGTCGGGCGGGAGGGTGCGGGCAGCAATCGGTTGACGAGCATGCACTTAGTTTTACTAGCATTTAAAAGCAGTTGGAGGCGTGTTGGAGTGTTGTATGGCGTTGAAGCTCATTTGGAGGTTTGTTAGCACAGTATCCACAGAAGGGCCAGATGTATACAGAATGGTGTCGTCTGCGTAGAGGTGTATCAGAGAATCACCAGCAGCAAGAGCGACTTCATTGATATATATACAGAGAAAAGAGTCGGCCCGAGAATATAACCCTGTGGCACCCCCATAGAGACTGCCAGACGTCCGGACAACAGGCCCTCCGATTTGACACAGTAAACTCGATCTGAGAAGTAGTTGGTGAACCAGGCGAGACAGTCATTTGAGATGTCAATGCTATTGAGTCTGCCGATAAGAATGCGGTGATTGATAGAGTCGAAAGCCTGGGCCAGGTCGATGAAGACGGCTGCACAGTACTGTCTTTTATCGATAGAGGTTATGATATCGTTTAGGAACTCGAGCGTGGCTGCGGTGCATCCATGACCAGCTCGGAAACCAGATTGCATATAGTGGAGAAGGTACGGTGGGATTCGAAATGGTCGGTGATCTGTAGTGATCCAGATTTTGCAGTTCTTTCAGAACATCAGCTGTCTGGATTTGGGTGAAGGAGAAGTGGGGGGATTTGGACACGTTGCTGCAGGGGGTGCTGAGATGTTGGCCAGGGTAGGGGTAGCCAGGTGGAAAGCTTGGTCAGCTATGGAAAAATGCTTATTGAAATGATTGATTATCAGGCCTCCCAGGTGGCGCAGTGGACTAAGGCACTGCATCGCAGTGCTAGCTGTGCCACCAGAGATTCTGGGTGGCACAGAATCTAGCGACTCCTGTGGCGGGCCGGGGCGCAGTGCACGCTGGCCAGGTTGCCAGGTGTACGGGGTTTCCTCCGACACATTGGTGCGGCTGGCTTCCGGGTTGGATGTGCATTGTGTCAAGAAGCAGTGCGGCTAGGTTGGGTATTGTTTCGGAGGATGCATGGCTCTCGACCTTCGCCTCTCCCGAGTTCGTACGGGAGTTGCAGCGATGAGACAAGACTGTAACTACTACCAATAACACGAAATTGGGGAGAAAAAAGGGGTCAAATAAAAAAAAGTTTTTTTTAAATTAGCGATTATCGTAGATTTATCGGTGGTGACAGTGTTTCCTATCCTCAGTGCAGTGGGCAGCTGGGAGGAGGTGCTCTTATTCTCCATGGACTTTACAATGTCCCAAAACGTTTTGGAATTAGTGCTACAGGAAGCAAATTTCTGTTTGGAAAAAGTTAGCCTTAGCTTTCCTAACTGACTGAGTATATTGGTTCCTGACTTCCCTGAAAAGTTTCATATCGCGGGGGCTATTCGATGCTATTGCAGAACGCCACAGGATGTTTTTGTGCTGGTCAAGAGCAGTCAAGTCTGGGGTGAACCAGGGGCTATATCTGTTCCTGGCTCTACATTTATTGAATGGGGCATGCTTATTTAAGATGGAGAGGAAAGCACTTTTGAAGAGCAACCAGGCATCCTCTACTGACGGGATGAGGTCAATATCCTTCCAAGATATCCAGGCCATGTCGATTAGAAAGTGTTTTAGGGAGCGTCTGACAGTGATGAGTGGTGGTCGTTTGACCGCGGACCCATTACGCACGCAGGCAATGAGGCAGTGATCGCTGAGATCCTGGTTGAAGACAGCAGAGGTGTATTTAGAGGGCAAGTTGGTCAGGATAATATCTAAGAGGGTGCCCAAGGTTACGGATTTAGGGTTGTACCTGTTAGGTTCCTTGATAATTTGTGTGAGATTGAGGGCATCTAGCTTAGATTGTAGGATAGCCGGGGTGTTAAGCATGTCCCAGTTTAGGTCACCTAACAGTATGAACTCTGAAGATAGATGGGGGGCGATCAATTCACATATGGTGTCCAGGGCACAGCTGGGGGCTGACGGGGGTCTATAACAAGCGGCAACGGTGAGAGACTTGTTTCTGGAAAGGTGGATTTTTAAAAGTAGAAGCTCAAATTGTTTGGGCACAGACCTGGATAGTAAGCCTGCAGAGTTCTGTCAATCTCTGCAGTAGATTGCAACTCCGCCCCCTTTCGCAGTTCTATCTTGTCGGGAAATGATATAGTTAGGGATGGAAATMTGATTTTTGTTGGCTTTCCTAAGCCAGGATTCAGACACGGCTAGGATATCCAGGTTGGCAGAGTGTGCTAAAGCGGTGAGTAAAACAAACTTAAGGAGGAGGCTTCTAATGTTAACATGCATGAAACCAATGCTTTTATGGTTACAGAAGTCAACAAATGAGAGCACCTGGGGAATGGGAGTGATGCTGGGGGCTGCAGGGCCWGGGTTAACCTCTACATCACCAGAGGAACAAAGGAGGAGTAGGATAAGAGTACGGCTAAAGGCTATAAGAACTGGTTGTCTAGTGCATTCGGAACAGAGAGTTAAAGGAGCAGGTTTCTGGGCGCGGAAGAAWAGCTTCAAGGCATAATGTACAGACAAGGGTATGGTAGGATGTGAGTACAGTGGAGGTAATCCTAGGCATTGAGTGACGATGAGAGAGGTTTTGTCTCTAGAGGCACCATTTAAGCCAGGTGCGGTCACCGAATGTGTGGGGGGTGGAACATAAGGTATATTGAGCAGGGCTGGAGGCTCTACAGTGAAATAAGACAAAAAATACTAACCAAAACAGCAATAGACAAGGCATATTGACATTAGGGAGAGGCATGTGTAGCTGAGTGATCATAAGGTCACAGCTAGCAGGCCAGGGCTAGCAGCAGGCTAGCAGATGGACGTCGCAATGGGAGAGCCTGTTGAAACCCCCTTAGACGGTTACGTCGGCAGACTAGTCGTGATGGATCGGCGGGGCTCCGTGTAGGCAGAAAAGGGACCAGGCCAATTGGCAAAAGAGGTAATTGAAGCCCAGGAATTGCTTGATGGATCTCTTCGGCTAGCCGGGAGATGGGCCTAGTTCGAGGCTWGCTCCAGGCTAACTGGTGKTTGCTTCGGGACAGAGACGTTTACCTAGGAGTAGCCACTCGGATAGTAGCTAGCTAGCTGCGATGATCCGGAGTAAAGMTACAGAACTTGTGGTAGGAATCAGGAGATGTGGTAGAGAAAAAGCAGTCCGATATGCTCTTGGTTGATATCGCGCTGTGCAGGCTGGCAAGAGTTGACCTGGCTGGCAGATGTCCGAGTTAACGGTGATGACCGCTAGCAGTGGCTAACTGACTACGAGCTAGTTAGCTGGCTAGCGTCTGAACGGGGTTCCGGTTCTAAAGTGTTAAAAATAGCAGATCCCAGATACCACATTGGGTGAGGCGGGTTGCAAGAGAGTATGTGCAGTCCGTAGATAAAAAATGAGATTAAAAATATATACAAAGAAAAAAAAAGATAAATAAACTCAGCAAAAAAAGAAACGTCCTCACTGTTAACTGCGTTTATTTTCAGCAAACTTAACATGTGTAAATATTTGTATGAACATAGCTAGATTCCACAACTGAAACATAAACTGAACAAGTTCCACAAACATGTGACTAACAGAAATTGAATAATGTGTCCCTGAAAAAAGGGGGGATCAAAATCTAAAGTAACAGTCAGTATCTGGTGTGGCCCCCAGCTGCATTAAGTACACACCAGATACTGACTGTTAAACTTGTTCAGTTTATGTCTCAGTTGTTGAACCTTGTTATGTTCATACAAACATGTTAAGTTTGCTGAAAATAAACGCAGTTGACAGMGAGAGGACGTTTCTTTTTTTGAMGAGTTTACATTTAAAAGGAGAYATTAAATTCATTAAAAMCATTTCTGTGAAGCTTTGTGATTGGCTCACAATTGAGCGTCGTCCCAAAGCCTAGAAATGTTTTTAAGGCTCGGTTTTCAGAGCCGTTGGCGGAATTTAATGTACCGCGTTGGTTCCCGGCTACACCTTTCAGATATAAAGAAAAGGCGTTATAAGGAAGACGTTATGATAAAGATTGCGGGATTTTGTTTCAGTATAAAAGGCATATAACTGTTCATGACCAATCCTGATATGATTTTATTTTCCCTCTGTTTCTCATTCTCTCTTTCCCCCCCTCCATCTGTTTCTCTCTTTTAAGATGGGCTTGTTATCGTGGGTGTCCACTCTGCCAAGTTCCCCAACGAAAAGGTAAGCCGTTGTCATGTTTTATTTGAAATGTGATCTAAATAATTACATTCTTCATTAATATTGCAACACAGCTTCTCCATTATTAAAGGGATAGTTTACACACATATTTAAGTCATGGTACTTAAAAAATTCCATGCCTCGAAACTACTCTGGAACAGGACCAAGCCAGATTGCAATCCACACTCTGGGTGTGTATGCATAGTCACAAGTACTATTTGCTAACATTGGCACTGAACAAAAACAATAAAAGTGAATGGTAGAAAAATCTTATTTTCATAACATTGAAATGTTAGTTTTGGAGGTAGTAGCTAAGTAGGTAAACAAATCCAAAGTCTGTGTGTGTGTATGGAAACGGCAAGTATTATTGTAATTCAAGTCAACTATACCATTAACCATAAAATGTTTTACTAAGTGGAATGGATTTTACCTCCTGTTCAAGGTGCTGCAGAACGTGCGGAGCGCTGTGCTCCGCTACAACATCACCCACCCGGTGGTGAATGATGGAGACGCTCGGCTGTGGCATGAGCTGGAGGTGACCTGTTGGCCCACCCTGGTGCTCGTTGGGCCCAGGGGCAACCTGCTCTTCTCGCTGGTGGGAGAGGGCCACCGTGAGCGCCTAGCGCTCTTCACCAACACCTCCCTTCGACACTACAGGGACCAGGTCCTGCTCAGTGGCCACCTCGTGGGGACCAAGCTTTACAGGGACTCTCTGCCCCCATCGCTTCTTTCCTTTCCTGGGAAGGTAGCACTGGATTCCAGTAGGAAGAGACTGGCTATAGCAGATACYGGCCATCATCGGGTACTGGTGGTGTCCAGCATTGGGCTGGTGCTTTACTCTATAGGAGGTAAGGGCTGGATGAGCATCGCCTCAAAATAAATCAGATGAATGGGGATGCCTGTTTTACACATCCTAATTCTATGATCGCCTCAAGGCTTGACAGAGCTTGTGGTGAGAAATCRAAATATACCAGTGGGGAATAGAGCTGTATTTTCTGACCCAGTTGAAGGGTGGGGTGTCAGAAGAATCTTAGACATATTTATGTAGCCAACCTATTAGGGGATTTTTATGTCCAACAACACCTTAACCCCTGCTTTGAAATCAGGAATAAGAAATGGAGCAGTGTTAAAGAATTGTTAACCCCCTAGAGTCGAATGACGCACCGGTGTGTCAATCTACGTAACATAAAAAATCWAAATCCATCAATTTAAGCTATAGATATGTTGTTTTTTTTGCATTGGATGCGGTTCAATTCACCGCATCTGCCGATGTTGCACTTCCGCGGTAAAATAAAAGATTCAGCTACAGCGGTGTTAATAAGACCATGAGACATCCCAAAAATCGGTGTTCTCACAAAAAATTGCTCCACGACTCCCACAAATGGCAGTGAACTAGTCTGAAGTCGGAACCGTCGATATGCCATCTTCTGTTTTTAGCGTCTGAACCGGCTGCAAACTAACCTCACTGTGGAAAGGGGCTGGTGTTCTCCGTTTTGCTGTACTACCCACACAAGTGTAACGGGACTCGTCTGAAGGTAACCAGTACCGGTTTCACAAAAAATGAAGGTAGTCTTGTGCCTTTGCCAAGGTAATCCCATCCACCTGACAAGTGTGGCATATCAAGAAGCTGATTAAACAGCATGATCATTACACAGGTGCATCTTGTGCTGCAGACAATAAAAGCCCCCTCTAAAATGTTTTGTCACACAACACAATGCTACAAATGTCTCAAGTTTTGAGGGAGTGTGCAATTGGCATGCTGACTGCAGGAATGTCCACTAGAGCTGTTGCCAGAGAATTGAATGTTAATTTCTCTACCATAACCCGCCTTCAATGTCATTTTAGTGAATTTAGCAGTATGTCCAACCGGCCTCACAACCGTGTGTTGTGTATGGCGTCATGTGGGCGAGCGGTTTGTTGATGTCAACGTTGTGGACAGAGTGCCCCATTTGGCAGTGGGGTCATGGTATTTGTATTTATTATGGATCCCCATTAGCTGCTGCCAAAGCAAATGCTACTCTTCCTGGGGTCGAAACACACCAAAGAATCCACATTACATATAAAACGGTGAACTATGTTTGTACTGAATGAGCTAAAGGTAAAACGGTACATCATATAACATCCCCACACCACCACATATCCACAACACAAAATGTTCAATACCAACATACAACAATATCACAATGTATGCGTGTGTCTTCACAGTCCCCGATGTTCCATAAGGTGTATATTTACCTGCTTTTTAAATCGGATGTGGAATAGAGTTCCATGTAGTCATGGCTCTATGTAGTACTGTGCGTCTCCCATAGTCTGTTCTGGAGTTGGGGACTGTGAAGAGACCTCTGGTGGCATGTCTTGTGGGATTTGCATGGGCGTCTGAGCTGTGTGCTAGTATTTAAACAGACAGCTCGGTACCTTCAGCTTGTCAACACCTCTTAAGAAAACAAGTAATGATGAAGTCAATCTCTCTTCCACTTTGAGCCATGAGAGATTGACATGCATATCATTAATGTTAGCTCTCTGTGTACTTTTAAGGTATGGCAGGCATAGCTATGGACAGCGAACACAATTGCATTTTATTTGTTGGCAATTTGAATGCACAGAGATACCGTGAAGAGATCCTGAAGCCCATTGTCGTGCCATTCATCCACTGCCATAACCTCATATTTCAGCATGATAATGTACACAATCTGTGGCATTGTGTTATGTGACAAAAATGCACATTTTAAAGTGGCTTTTTATGTCCCCAGCACAAGGTGCACCTGTGTAATGATCAAGCTGTTTAATCAGCTTTTTGATATGCCACACCTGTCAGGTGGATGGGTTATATTAGCAAAGAAATGCTCACTAACAGGGATGTAAACAAATTCGTGCACAAAATTTGAGAGAAATCAGCTCTTTGTGCCTTTGGAAAATCTGAGATTTTTTATTTCAGCTCATGAAACATGGGACCAACACATTATATGTTYCGTTTATATTTTTGTTCAGTGTAGAAAGTACTGATTTGTAAAGGAAGAAATGATTAACACGTCATCGTAAAATAATCAACATCCTATGTTTTAGGAGAAAGCTCCAAATCTACCCTCTGCTGCAAGTAGAATRGAGACGGTCTGCCTCTCCCTAAATCCCAAKATCTCAGCTATAGTCTCTTGCATATTGCTAAATAATCTTTGTCAGAAACATTTTGATACGGTAATTGCATAGTCTTATGCAATTATTATGGGACGCATGTGAGGTGTATATAATTGTTTAACAAGTCACATCATAAGTTGCATGGACACCCTCTGTGTGTAATAAGTGTTTAACAGGATTTTTGAATGACTACCTTATCTCTCAGTGAAAAGAAGGAAGCCTGTAAAGAATAAAAATATCTCAAAACATGCATCCTGTTTGCAACAAAACACAAAAGCAATACTGCAAACAAATTGGCAAAGCAATTTGCCAAATTGCCAATCACTTTTTGTCCTGAATACAAAGTGTTATGTTTGGGGCAAATCCAATACAACCCATTATTGAGTACCACTCTCCATATTTTCAAGCATAGTGGTGGATGCATCATGTTATGGGTATACTTGTAATCATTAAGGACTGGGGATTTTTTCAGGATAGAAAAGAAACAGACTGGAACTAAGCACATGCTAAATCCTAGAGGAAAATCTGGTTCAGTCTGCTTTCCACCAGACACAGAGATTAATTTAACTTTCAAATATCCTAYAACACAAGGCCAAATCTACGCTGGAGTTGCTTACCAAGACGARACTGAATGTTCCTGAGTGGCCGAGTTACAGTTATGATTTACAGTGCATTCGGGAAGTATTCAGACCCCTTAACTTTTTCCAATTTTTTTTACAGCCTTATTTTAAAATTCATTAAATTGTTTGTCATCAATCTACACACAAAAACCCATAATGACAAAGCAAAACATGATTATTATAATTTTCTTTGCAAATATATAAAAAATACAGATACCTTATTTACACAAGTATTCAGATGCTTTACTCAGTACTTTGTTGAAGCACCTCAAGTCTTCTTGAGTATGACGCTACAAGCTTGGTACACCTGTATTTGGGGAGTTTTTCCCATTCTGCTCTGCAGATTCTCTCAAGCTCTGTCAGGTTGGATGGGGAGCGTTGCTGCAGAGCTATTTTCAGGTTTCTCCAGAAATGTTCAAGTCCGGGCTCTGGCTGGCCCACTCAAGGACATTCAGAGACTTGTCCCGAAGCCACTCCTGCGTTGTCTCGGTTGTGTGCTGAGGGTCGTTATCTGGTTGCGTTGTCTCGGTTGTGTGCTGAGGGTCGTTATCTGGTTGGAAGGTGTACCTTTGCCCCAGTCTGAGGCCCTGGGCGCTCTAGAGCAGGTTTTCATCAAGGATCTCTCTGTACTTTGCTCTGTCCATCTTTCTCGCAATCTCTGCCACTGAAAAGCATCGCCACAGCTTGATGCTGCCACCACCATGCTTCACCGTAGGGATGGTGCCAGGTTTCCTCCAAACGTGATGCTTGTCATTCAGGCCAAATAGTTCAATTTTGGTTTCATCAGACCAGAGAATCTTATTTCTCATGGTCTGAGAGTCCTTTAGGTGCCTTTTTGCAAGCTCCAAGCGGGCTGTCATGTGCCTTTTTACAAAGGAGTGGCTTCCGTCTGGCCAGTCCTACCATAAAGGCCTAATTGGTGAAGTGCTGCTGAGATGATTGTCCTTCTGGAAGGTTCTCTGTGTACTCGGACATACAGTATTTCTCCTGCCTCTAGTCAAGCATCCAACTGTTTCTGGATAATGGTGGTTCGGAGGCAGTGGTTTGTGCTCCCAAGTGGCGCAGCGGTCTAAAGCACTGCATCTACGTGTCACTACAGACCCTGATTCGATCCCGGGCTGTATCACAATCGGCCGTGATCGGGAGTCTCATAGGGCGGCGCACAATTGGCTCGGCGTCGTCCGGGTTAGGGGAGGGTTTGTCCGTGGTAGGCAGTCATTGTAAATAAGATTTGTTCTTAATTAACTGACTTGCCTAGTTAAAAAAAGGTGGAATAAAAATGAACATCTGCCAGCTATTTTACAGATCTTTGGCTGCAGTGTTGCGAGGGTGTTCACTCCCATCGGGTCTTTTATGTGTACCTCAAATATATAAGACAAAATAACGTTAGCTAATAGTTAGGCCGATATACAATTGAAGTCGGAAGTTTACATACACTTGCATTGGAGTTATTAAAACTCGTTTTTTCAACCACTCCACAAATCTCTTGTTAACAAACTGTAGTTTTGGCAAGTCGGTTAGAACATCTACTTTGTGCATGACACAAGTCATTTTTCCAACAGTTGTTTACAGACAGATTACTTCACTTAATAATTCACTATCACAATTCCAGTGGGTCAGAAGTTTACATACACAGCTTGGAAAATTCCAGAAAATTATGTCATGGCTTTAGAAGCTTCTGATAGGCTAATTGACATCATTTGAGTCAATTGGAGGTGTACCTGTGGATGTATTTCAAGGCCTACCTTCAAACTCAGTGCCTCTTTGCTTGACATCATGAGAAAATCAAAAGAAATCAGCCAAGACCTCAGAATTTTTTTTGTAGACCACCACAAGTCTGGTTCATCCTTGGGAGCAATTTCCAAACGCCTGAAGGTACCACGTTCATCTGTACAAACAATAGTACACAGTATAAACACCATGGGACCACGTAGCCGTCATACCGCTCAGGAAAGAGATGCGTTCTGTCTCCTAGAGATGAACGTACTTTGGTGTGAAAAGTAAAAAATCAATCCAGACAACAGCAAAGGACCTTGTGAAGGTGCTGGAGGAAACGGGTACAAAAGTATAAATATCCACAGTATCTGAAAGGCCGCTCAGCAAGGAAGAAGCTACTGCTCCAAACCTGCCATAAAAAAGCCAGACTACGTTCAACTACACATGGGGACAAACATCGTACTTTGAAGAAATGTCCTCAGGTTTGATGAAACAAAATAGAACTATTTGGCCATAATGACCATCGTTATGTTTGGAGGAAAAATGGGGATGCTTGCAAGCCGAAGAATACCATCCCAACCGTGAAGCACAGGGTGGCAGCATCATGTTGTGGGGGTGCTTTGCTGCAGGAGAGACTGGTGCAGTCCACAAATAGATGGCATCATGAGGCAGGAAAATGATGTGGATATACTGAGCAACATCTCAAGACATCAGTCAGGAGGTTAAGCTTGGTCGCAAATGGGTCTTCCAAATGGACAATGACCCCCAAGCATACTTCCAAAGTTGTGGCAAAATGGCTTAAGGACAAAAAGAAGGTAATGGAGTGGCCATCAAAAAGCCCTGACCTCATACTTTAGAATATTTGTGGGCAGAACTGAAAAAGCATGTGCGAGCAAGAAGGCCTACAACCTGACTCAGTTACACCAGCTCTGTCAGGAGGAATGGGCCAAAATTCACCCAACTTATTGTGGGAAGCTTGTGGAAGGATACCCAATAATGTTTGACCCAAGTTAAACAATCTACAGGCAAGGGTACCAAATATTAATTGAGTGTATGTAAACTTCTGACCCACTGGGAATGTGATGAAAGAAATAAAAGCTGAAATAAATCATTCTCTCTACTATTATTCTGACATTTCACATTCTTAAAATAAAGTGGTGATCCTAACTGACCTAAGACAAGGAATTTTTACATGGATTAAATGTCAGGAATTGTGAAACTGAGTATAAATGTATGTAAACTTCTGACAACTGTAGCTACCGGTTATATTGTCAGGGTACATTAGAGGGATTTAGTTAGATTGCTAACATTTACATACCATATGTATCCTTTCACTAGTGGTCAGCTTTGTTGCGCCCCTCTTGCCTCAAGTGTTTAATTACGCCGACAGACACATTGTTGCTCGTTTTGAATTTGGTGTCCTTCTCTTCTTATGTTCAACATAGYAGGGCCAAGCACAGGAAGCAGCTATTTCAGTAATTTAGTTGGAATAGGGTCCAGTATGCAGCTTGACGGTTTAGAGGCCATGACTATTTTCATGAACGTGTCAAGAGATATAGTACTAAAACAATTGAGTGTCTCCCTTGATCCTAGGTCCTGGCAGTGTTGTGCAGACTCAGGACAACAGACCCTGTAGTGATGGCAGATAATATAAAACATTTTGGTGACTAATATTCACATGGAAAAGTCCACAGACCCACTCAAGACCAATATGACAGAGCTGAGTGACTTGGTGTTTAGAGAAAAGGCCTAGAACCGAGCCCTGGGGGACACCAGTAGTGAGAGTAAGTGGTGCAGACACAGARCCTCTCCACGTCACCTYTGCAGAGTCTAAGACGCCCAGCCCTGAGAGGAGGACCTGATGGTTTATGGTGTCGAAGGCAGCGGATAGATCTAGGAGGATGAGAACAGAAGAGAGAGGGTTAGCTTTSGCAGTGCAGAGAGCCTCCCTGACAGAGAAGAGCGATCTCGGTTGAGTGACCCGTCTTGAAGCCTGACTGGTTAGGGTTCTGAGAGAGATAACAAGAAAATTCAGAGCCAGAGCTCTCAAGTGTTTGAATGAAAAGAAAGGGATACAGGTCTATAYTTTTTGATGTCAGTGTTGATTTCTAGAGGAGGGGAGCGACTCAGGCCATGTTGAAGTCGTCAGAGTGGACGCAGCCAGGGGTCAGGGATGAGCTGATGAGGAATGGGAGGTCCGTATAGATGGTCTGGAGAAGGGAGGAGAAGATGGGGCAGGTTGTCGGGCAGCTAGAACTTACTAGTCGCAAGATTMCATCTGAAGAAAGAGCGGAAAAAYAGGTCAAGGCATAGGGTAGTTCTGTGTGAGTGAGACCAGTGGACTGAACACTTTTTTAAAGTGTTTGACAAAGTTGTCCGCAGGGAGGGAGGAGGTTTAAGGAGGGATGAGAAGGTGGAAAAGAGTTTACTTGGGTTAGAGGCAGAAGCTTGACATTTAGAGTGGTTAAAAATGGCTTTAGCAGCGGTCACAGAGGAAGAGAAGGTAGAGGGAGTGAAATAATGATATTGTAGGTCCTRGAAGTTTAGTTTTCCTCCATTTTTTTCCTCAGCTGCCCGCAGCCCTGTTCTGTAAGGTCGCAGTTACTCAGCCATGTAGCAAGAGGGGAGGGCCGAGCCGGGAGAAAAGGGGACAGTGTAAGTCATAGGATGTGGAAAGGGTGGAGAGTAGGGTCGCGGAGGCAGAATCAGGAGACTGGGGAGAAGGATTAGCGGAAGGAGAGAGTGATAGGATAGAGGAGAGAGTAGCGGGAGAGAGAGAGCGAAGATTGCGAAAGCACATTTACTATCTGGGTAGGGGCTGAGTGGTTAGGGTTGGAGGAAAGGGAGACAGAAAAGGAAACAAAGTAGTGAACAGGGACTTGTTTCCATGCTGCTGTGCAGTTTGTTGCTACTTTGCTTATTTTATTTTTCCCWTCGCTCTACTTTTTTCATTAAACTGTTTCACCCCGGATTATATTTTGGGCCTCCCGAGTGGCGCAGCAGTCTAAGGCACTACAGACCTGGGATCGATCCCAGGCTGTGTCGCAGCCGGGCGCGACCGGGAGACCCGTGAGGTAGCGCACAATTGGCCCAGTGTCGTCTGGGTTAGGGGAGGGTTTGGCCGGCCGGGATGTCCTTGTCCCATCGCACTCTAGCGACTCCTGTGGCGGGCCGGGTGCATGCACACTGACACGGTCGCCAGTTGTCCGGTGTTTCCTCCGACACATTGGTGTGGCTGGCTTCCGGGTTAAGCGAGCAGTGTGTCAAGAAGCAGTGCGGCTTGGCAGGGTTGTGTTTCGGAGCACGCATGGTTCTCGACCTTTGCGCCTCCCGTGTCCATATCGGAGTTGCAGCGATGGGACAAGACTGTAACTACCAATTGGATATCACGAAATTGGGGAGGAAAAAAAGGAGTCTAGAAATATATATATTTTGGAGTTATTCAATAAATAAACACACTCAGTGATTGATTAGACATGAGTTAAAATTGCAATAAAAAAAAGATCTCATGGGGGCTTTAAAGATATATGTGGGGTTTTGGTAATGAAATGACAAGACACAAGGCAAAGTTTCTTAAACTTACAGAAGGCAAATCATTTCTCCAAAACTAACGATTGAGTGTTGATATTGTTTTGCACGGGTTTATACTTCAATGTTATTGTGTTTTAATATGCATTTCTAATACATTTTAAGAATGTCTGGTAGATGTTGTCTTAGATCAAAGCCTTTACTTATTCCTATTTTCTAAAATGGAAAATGGTTGGAAAATGTATATATGCCTTAATTTCCCCAAAATATAGACTCTTGGCTTTCATTTTGACACCCAATTTGATATTATATGTTGGTCCTCATGGGTAAGTGCCATTTGTCTATTTATTGGTAATATTCAATTTTGTTAACCTTGTGTTTTACTAGACTGCTACCTAATGAAAGATGTGATGGCAACGCACGTTTATCCAGAATTCCAGATGCTGTGTTTGTATAGAAATGTAATCGTATCTATAGTCTGTTAGCTAGGAGGCAAGGGTCTGTACTCCAACCTGCCCATGTCTTTGACATATTGACATATCAATGCAAATTAAGGAAATACTAACTTACAGTGGGGCAAAAAAGTATTTAGTCAACCACCAATTGTGCAAGTTCTCCCACTTAAAAAGATGAGAGAGGCCTGTAATTMTCATCATAGGTACACTTCAACTATGACAGACAAAACGAGAAAAAAAATCCAGAAAATCACATTGTAGGATTTTTTATWAATTTATTTGCAAATTATGGTGGAAAATAAGTATTTGGTCACCTACAAACAAGCAAGATTTCTGGCTCTCACAGACCTGTAACTTCTTCTTTAAGAGGCTCCTCTGTCCTCCACTTGTTACCTGTATTAATGGCACCCTGTCTCTTATACACATCTAGATGTGTATAAGAGACAGGTCACACTCCAAACTCCACTATGGCCAAGAGCAAAGAGCTGTCAAAGGACACCAGAAACAAAATTGTAGACCTGCACCAGGTTGGGAAGATTGAATCTGCAATAGGTAAGCAGCTTGGTTTGAAGAAATCAACTGTGGGAGCAATTATTAGGAAATGGAAGACATACAAGACCACTGATAATCTCCCTCGATCTGGGGCTCCACGCAAGATCTCACCCCGTGGGGGCAAAATGATCACAAGAACGGTGAGCAAAAATCCCAGAACCACACGGGGGGACCTAGTGAATGACCTGCAGAGAGCTGGGACCAAAGTAACAAAGCCTACCATCAGCAAGGGCATTGAAGATGAAACGTGGCTGGGTCTTTCAGCATGACAATGATCCCAAACACACCGCCCGGGCAACGAAGGAGTGGCTTTGTAAGAAGCATTTSAAGGTCCTGGAGTGGCCTAGCCAGTCTCCAGATCTCAACCCCATAGAAAATCTTTGGAGGGAGCTGAAAGTCCGTGTTGCCCAGCAACAGCCCCAAAACATCACTGCTCTAGAGGAGATCTGCATGGAGGAATGGGCCAAAATACCAGCAACAGTGTGTGAAAACCTTGTGAAGACTTACAGAAAACATTTGACCTCTGTCATTGCCAACAAAGGGTATATAACAAAGTATTGAGATAAACTTTTGTTATTGACCAAATACWTATTTTCCACCATAATTTGCAAATAAATTCATTAAAAATCCTACAATGTGATTTTCTGGATTTTTTTTCTCATTTTGTCTGTCATAGTTGAAGTGTACCTATGATGAAAATTACAGGCCTCTCTCATCTTTTTAAGTGGGAGAACTTGCACAATTGGTGGCTGACTAAATACTTTTTTGCCCCACRGTAAAAGGCCTCTTTAGACTATTTACATGCACCCCAAATGAAGTCTTCCATACCTGTCATCCTGTGCCGTCACAGGGCCTGAGAGTGGTAGGAAAGACGGTAATCTCGACGAAGCAACCTTCTGCTCCCCACAGGGGATTGTCATCAAAGGAGATACTGTCTTTGTGGCCGACACTGAAAACCATCTGATCAGAAAGGTAAGAAAGAGGCTGCCCAATTATGGTCTTTTGCCTTTTTATTGGCAAAAGAGCTGATCTGATTGGTCAAAAGACCAATAAATGGCCAAACAAAATCGCAGTTGGGCTGCCTGTGTAAACGGATCCTAAGTACTTCCAAATAGAACCTCTTCAGACTCTTTAATCTTTATTACTGTCCAATCTCTCGCTCACTCTCGCTCTCAGATTGACTTGTTGAAGGGACAGGTCAGCACCCTGGCAGGAGTGGGATATCAAGGCACAGACATGGAGGGAGGGGCCATGGGACCCCAGCAGCCTATCAGCTCACCCTGGGACTTGGCCCTTGGGACTGCAGGTAAGTCTAGAGCCAACTTACTGGTAGGTCTCCACTTAGAATGGATTTAAATTGATCCAACTTGGGGTGACTAAGTACCAAATTAAATACAACAGAATCAGAACCAGTGGGTCTATACTTGTGAACATTAGTTGTTGTTTTTTTCATCTCAAAATGCGCATCAACCAATCACAATCATTGGAATGATAAAATGCTACATGTTAGCTGTTCCCATTACATAACCTGGCTCATTTAGCCTTATGCTAACCTGACCAGATGGCAGTGATTATGTCTGGTAACACATTCTGCATCATTTAATTACAAATGTGGACGTGATCAAATACCTTTTAATGAAAATGGCCTRAACAGAAGTCAAACGGCACGATATGCTATTCAAAGTTACTAAAACGCGCCAAATTTCAACTGAACCAATAGCTCACAGCCTGGCTCCAGGTACTTTTCGCCGTTTGCGGCCCAGGTGAGATATAGTTTTTTTCCAGTGAAATGTACAATTATATTTATTGTGATAGTGTGTTGCGAAAGGAAGTGCAGCCAAACCTTGWAAATGGAGATTACAAATATATTTCATGAGGAGCCGACACAGGCTATTGCTACAGGTTAACGTTAGTGGTACCGGAGCGACACTCCACCACTTCTTAGAATGGTGCTTGTTTAATAAAGTTTAGATCAAAACTGAATCAATGTCTAGCAATATCACTTGATGATTAATTAGTATTCTACATAGGCCTAACATACCGAATACAATAGCATAGTATAACGTTACTGTTAGAACAAAAACACCACTTAGGCTATCTGTTATACTTACATGTACTACGTTTCATGTACTTTATTATAATCATCCACTTTGTCACATTGTGTTATTTGAATCGCGCATCCACGACTAGCAGTGAACAGTTTTTTTCCCTTAATAAAAAAGCTTGAAGCAAGGGGGGCCTCAAACCCACTGTTTCTGTGTCATGAAGACTCATTCAACCGGTTTAGCGGTATGCCACCTGGCAGCAATTTAAAATGGCCGTATATGACAGCTATTTGACAAGATGGAATATATAAATGGAATATAGTTGAACATTTTTAGTTTCTCCATGCTTGTCTCAGAGCAGCGCGAAATGGTGCTGAAATAGACATTCACAGCGGGAAGGCTATATATAACGATATTTTAGAGATAATTTCGTTTTTTTTTTAAACGACTTGTTAACGATTGTAATCTGAATAAAGGCCAAAATAATATTTCTGAAGTCCAAAATATAGCCCTGCTAATAGCCATAATGACGCTGTACAACGTGACCATGTGTGTATGAAAGAGTATTTTCCAGTAAGCAACAATTTGTTTGCCTTTATTAGACAACTTTGTTCCAATATTTCTGTAATTCAGTGATATTTATTCCCATAGTAAATCGTTATGAATCCATAACTAAATCAACATCTGCATTTTGAAAGAGTATTTTTATCATTCTTTTATTAATGAAAGCATAAAGATGCTGATGAAGAAATACTGTACAGTATATGCTATTACATTTGGATAATAAAGRATTTTGAAGATATAAGCCACCTGCATTTGTTTATTAGGCAACTGTGCAGTCTGACAAGTAAACATATTTACTGCAGTTGACATGGGAAAGTGCCTAATTCCTTACATAAGGGAGAGCAGGCCATGTCCAGACTTTCTCGGTGACCTCAAGTACCTTCAATAATGGCTGTCCTAGAGAATGCGGGCACGTGGGAGACTGGGGTTCAATTCCCCGACGGAGCGGAAGGAGTAGGCTGTCCTTGTAAATGAGAATTTGTTCTTAAKTGATTTGCCTAGTTAACTACAACGTGATAGTCGGGAGTACAGTACTGGGCTATTTAGCTAAAGAATCCAGTGTCCTGCGGGAGACCGGGGTTCAGTTCCCCGACGGAGAGGAAGGAGTAGGCTGTCCTTGTAAATAAGAATTTGACTAGTTAAATGAAGGTACACTAAGAGCATAACATTTGTACACCCTAATTTTCTAATTCTAGTCTAACCAATACCCAAACGGAGATTAAGTGAAAATAAAAATCTCATTGATTTATCAAGACCAGTCCCCATGCTTGTCTCAGAGCAGCGCGAAACGGTGCTAAAATAGTTGTAGGCTATTGCTTCAAATCCAATTGCTTCTAACTTCAATAAGCTCTTTAAATAAGACCTACACCACTTTTAACATCACATTACTCAACACTAGTGAGACTCATGTCGCCTACGGTAGGCCTACAATATATCYAAAAATATGACTTGACTCTCTGCCAATATTGGAGGATTGGAGGATATTTCTGTAATTCAGTGATATTTATTCCCATGGTAATTCCTTATGGATCCATAACTAAATAAATATTGGCATTTTGAAAGAGTATTTTTATCATTATTTTATTAATGAATGCATAAAGATGCCATTATTAGTTACATTGTTTTAGTTTGAACGTGCAGACTAGCACTAAGAACAGAACAGAGGGAACGTTTCCCTAGTTAGCGCCATTATTAGTGCAATGCCCCTTACATATTTTGGAGATTTCATTTTCAGATAATGTAAAATGAGCCATTCTTGAACATGTTGTGAGACAATGTTACTCATTTGTAAATAAAGGCCGTTTGTTATTTTGAATTATTTATTTATATTTTTAACCAAAAACCTACAGTCATCTCATGGGTCTCCCAGTCGAGGCCGGCACGGGTATTGAACCATCATCTGTAGCAACACAGCTTGCACTGCAATGCATTGTGCCACTCAGGCGCTGTACAACGTAACCGGTCGGGAGTGGCCTACAGTACTTCAGTAAGAGCAAAATAATCCTAATAAAATAATAAAAACCTTAGTGTAACAACAGTTTTAGTAAGTAATACTGAAGTCGTGCACAATTATCAGTTCCTGTTTAGGTTTATGTCGCCCATTCATTGTCAGTTAGAGACACAGTAGGACCCAAAAGCATAATCAGTGCTCTAACTTCCCCTTGCGCTGGTCTGGAGCAATGAAGTGGTGAAGCAGGTCACCGTATTAAACCACAAATTACCTCTTAGCCCCTTGGCATAATCTCAAAATGTTTAAAGGAGGAACCACTGTACTCGTTCAAGGTTTTTTCTTTATTTTCACTATTTTCTTCATTAGAATAATAGTGAAACAGCGAAACTATGAAATAACACGTATGGAATCATGTAGTAACCAAAAAAGTGTTTATTTGAGATTCTTTAAATAGCCACCGTTTGCCTTGATGACAGCTTTGCACACTCTTGGCATTCTCTCAACCAGCTTCACTGGAATGCTTTTCCAACTGTCTTGAATGAGTTTCAACATATGCTGAGCACTTGTTGGCTGCTTTTCCTTCACTCTGTGGTCCAACTCATCCCAAACCATCTCAATTTGGTTGAGGTTAAGTCATCTGATGCAGCACTTCATCACTCTCCTTTTTGGTAAAATAGCCCTTACACAGGAAGTATGCCTGGAAGTATGTTTGGTCATTGTCCTGTTGAAAAACAAATGATAGTCCCACTAAGCGCGAACAAGACGGGAGGGCGTATCGCTGCAGAATGCTGTTGTAGCCATGCTGGTTAAGTGTGACTTGAATTCTAAACAAATCACAGTGTCACCAGAAAAGCTCCCCTGCACCATCACGCCTCCTCCTCCATGCTTTACGATTTGAAATATACATACATCCGTTCACCCAAACCACGTCTCACAAAGACACGGCGGTTGGAACCAAAAATCTCAAATTTGGACTCATCAGACCAAAGGACAAATTTCCACCGGTCTAATGTCCATTGCTAGTGTTTCTTGACCCGAGCAAATCTCTTCTTCTAATTGGTGTCCTTTAGTAGTGGTTTCTTTGCAGCAATTCGACCATGAATGCCTGATTCACACAGTCTCCTCTGAACAGTTGATGTTGAGAGGTGTCTGTTACTTGAACTCTGTSAAGTATTTATTTGGGCTGCAATTTCTGAGGCTGGTGACTCTAATGAACTTATCCTCTGCAGCAGATGTAACTCTGCGTCTTCCATTCCTGTGGCGGTCCTCATGAGAGCTAGTTTCATCATAGTGCTTGATGGTTTTTGCGACTGCACTTGAAGAAACTTTCAAAGTTCTTGAAATTTTCCAGATTGACTGACCTTCATGTCTTAAAGTAATGATGGACTGTCGTTTCTCTTTGCTTATTTTTTCTTGCCATGATATGGACTTTGTATTTTACCAAATAGGGTTATCTTCTGTATAGCCCCCTACCTTAGTACAACACCACTGAATGGCTCAAACGCATTAAGAAGGAAATAAATTCCACAAATTACCTTTTAACAAGGCACACCTGTTAATTGAAATGCATTCCAGGTGACTACCTCATGAAGCTGGGTGAGAGAATGCCAAGAGTGTGCAAAGCTGTCATCAAGGCAAAGGGTGGCTACTTTGTTTGCTTATTATTATTATTATTTTCATAATCTATTTTGATTTTGTTTAACACTTTTTTGGTTACTACATGATTCCATATGTGTTATTTCATAGTTTTCTACAATGTAGAAAACAGTAAAAATAATAACCCTTGAATGAGTAGGTGTTCTAAAACTTTTGACCGGTAGTGTGTATATAGTGGGTAAAACAGTATGTAAATATTATTAAAGTGACCAGTGTTCAATGACACTATGTACAGTACATAGGGTAGCAGTCCTGGTGCTGGGTAGCCGGCTAGTAACAGTTGACTAAGGTTCATGGCAGGGTACTGGGCGGAGGCTGACTAGTGATGACTGTTTAACAAACAGTCTGATGGCCTGGAGATAGAAGCTGTTTATCAGTCTCTCCGTCCCAGATTTGACGCACCTGTACAGTCTCCGCCTTCTAGATGGTAGCGGGGTGAACAGGCCATGACTCCAACAGTGCCATTGTAGATGTAAATGGGAGATGTGTGTGTAGTTCAAGTTTAGTGGGGATTTGGCACATAGTCAATTGTTATGGACTGTGTAACAAAGTAAAGCTACAACTTCTAATTTAGTCTGTGGTAAAATTTGTTTAAGTAGCCTCAAAAAATGGTATACCTCGCATAATGCTTTGCTTTCATTATTCTCCTTAAGTTAAGTTCCTTTTTCTTTTTTATAATTTGCATCAACTTCACCATATCTAGGTTATCAATATGAAGTTTGCATCTCCCTTTTCTTTTGAAGTTCTTAGATCCTTCATCTTGTTAAATATGTTTTCATGTGGGTTTTGATTTARACACTTTTGATAGACACTAGACAATTTGGCGCTTTGTATAGTAGAAAATGGTCTATTGTTGGTTGTCAATGGCCATTATGTTAATGGTGACGTTGGTCGCTTGCTAGCCTTARCTGAGTGGAATCAAACAAAGGCTTCTGGGACAGAACTACTTGTACCATTTCCACTGATGGCCTGAATTAGTCTGCATATCCCTTTTCGAATGCAGCATAGTTCATTTTACAATGCATGTTAGAAGCATCCCTAGGTGTCYGAGTCTGGTCGAGCGGTAATGATCCCTTGGCGACAGAGGTTCGAGTCTTGGTTCGGCCAGCTGTCCCTGTCCTTATTTACCGTATTACCCGTATGTCCTCCTACGTTGTCGTTCTTCCTTGCAACTATTCTATCAACAAAAAAAGCACATGAGTTCGGAAATCAGTTGTCCTTAAAAAAAAAAAATTACGAAAAAAGAATCATCCCTAGAAGTAACTTGAAGTTAAATAGAGCTTGTCAGCTTGTGTTCCTAAAAAATGGAAATTAGTTTAACCCATTAGGGGATCCACCCACACAGCCAGCGCCGTCAATAAACAAGGGATTTATGTCATGTCCGGAGACACCTGAAACCCCACCTCTTTAAGGAATACCTAGGATAGGATAAAGTAATCCTTCTAACCCCCCCCCCTTAAAAGAGTTAGATGCACTATTGTAAAGTGGTTGTTCCACTGGATATCATAAGGTGAATGCACCAATTTGTAAGTCGCTCTGGATAAGAGCGTCTGCTAAATGACTTAAATGTAAATGTAAATGTAAGGGATATTGGCCAAATGAGCCCCATTTTCTTTTCCTTAATGGCCTATAACAAATTACAAAAATACTTTTTTGTTTCAATGTGTAGCATATGTTAAACTTTATAGACTATTGTTTTGTTGGTTTTTACTTTCCTAAAACAATAATTGTCCATGTCCTGGTTCAGCTGTCGGAGATTTGAGCACTAAATGCATCAGGGCATTGCATGCATAGACTTAGGCGTGCACTATATGATATTAATGTTTAAAAAATAAATATAAAGGAAGAGAAGCTTAGGCCTAGCCCCAGAGAGCAAGAGATGGAGATATGCCGGCGGCATGCTACGACACCGACATGCATTTCTTTATCCTTGTCAGATAGGCTATTGCTAAACAGATATAGGCGTAGGCTACAAAAGGAGGCTAATTCATTCATTTTCAATCTGATAGGAAAAATACAAACTGGATAGTATATTGTGACAAATACAACATTACAGTTGAACTTCATTTGGCCAAAGAAAATGGCTCAACAGAATGAAACACAACACTTGGGAACTGGTTTAAACCTTCACAAAGTTTTGAACAGGCTATATTGCAGCAATTATCAAGAAATTGCTAGTGCCTCTACCATTTAGCCAACCAAAAGGTATAAAGAGAATGAAACAAAACACATTTAGCATCTTTAAAGAACTGGTTTGATTAATAAAGGGCTCCCGAGTGGCGCAGCGGTCTAAGGCACTGCATCTCAGTGCTAGAGGTGTCATTACAGACACCCTGGTTTGAATCCAGGCTGTATTTTGAATTCAATACTTAAGGTGTGAAATTGACSCCATAGAGATTTGCTAGCAAAATATTACTCTGTTTAAGCTGATATGGGTAGCATGTCAGTATAGGGGAGATGTTTTGCTTGAATATAAAGGATTTATTTTGGACTGTATCCAATGACTAATAGCATCTGTACGAGCTCTGAAATATTTGGGTCCTGTGTACTCAATGTTTCGTTGCAGATCTAAAGTATTCAAGTGTATGGTCCTGGTATATGCCCTGAAAAACTTTTAAAAATCCATCCGTCCTTCCTGGTTATTTGAGGTAATCTCAGATCAAGTCAATGGATCTGGTAAAGAGAGGTGGATGTGTGATCAGGCCAGAGCAGTACAGTATGGCACGGCTTTGCTCGATCCGGCTCGCTCAGTAGTGTGAAAGGGGTATTTCTGTGTTACTTTCCAGGTGGTGAGGAGGATAACATGCTGTGGGTGGCCATGGCAGGGACACACCAGATCTGGGCTCTGTTCCTGGAAAATGGGAAGCTGCCTAAAAGAAGGTGAGTGACTGGCACATAATTGCTTTGTGCACTGGCAACTGTTTCAGGGCCAGATAATGTTGTTCTTCCATATATTCAGTCTAGAATCAAGTAGGCTATTAGCTTCTATCTACCCTTTTGGAGTTTTCAAATCTGAACGAGAACCCAATAATGTGACAGATCCACTGTCAGGGGAGCTTGCACCATATTGCTTAAGTACACCAATCCAGTTCCTTAGGATCAAACGATGGGGCTCCTGAGGCTAGGATTGGTTTACAGACCAATGTTGTGATATTTCACCATTCCATAGATTTGACTGTAAGCTTTAGTGCCTATCAATTTGCATCCAATGCTGTGATGGATGATCATTTTATTTTGGAGGGTTTTATGTATTCATTGAGAGAGGACGGTGAAGAGGGGACAGGAAAGTTAGGCGATATTATGTGTCAGAAGGGCATGGGTCGGATTCGAACCCATGCCGACTGGTATACATGTGTGCCAGGTTCCGCGGAACTAACCACTGGATCACATAGGCTACATACACACAGATGACAATATTAACAACATGACAACTCCCTCCAGCGAGTCCAAAGCGGGGACGTGTGTACGCTTCGCCGGCAGTGGCAACGAGGAGAATCGCAACAACGCCTACCCCCACAAGGCCGGCTTTGCCCAGCCCTCGGGCCTGGCCCCAGCTCCGGAGGAGCCCTGGGGGTGTCTGTACGTGGCCGACAGTGAGAGCAGCACTGTGCGCTCCCTGGCGCTGAAGGACGGCGCCGTCAAACTGCTGGTGGGGGGCGAGAGAGACCCCCTGGTGAGTCAGTCCTGTGATAGAATGGATAGGGGGGGGGGGGGGGGTTCAAGGAAAAAGATTCCCCTAACCACACATCACAATACCATAACCCCAATCTTAACCTTAACCCTTAGGAGGAAAAAATATCTGAGCCCGTATCAGTGGTTAGGGGTAACCCATAGACAATATAGAAAGAACAATAGTCTTCTATATCTATGGGGTAACATCTACTTATTCTTAGAGGTATTTCTGAGTGTCAAGGATTGGGACACTGGGTTGTATGTTTTGTTTTTTGCTCATGAATCCAAAATTAAATCCAAACCAATGTTTCTGGGCACAATCTAGTTGCAACCCCAAAGGAATCCGCTGTACATTTTCATCTCAATATATTAGTATCAATGTCAACTGGGGACTCTCAATGGTTCAAGTGTTGCAGTTCCAGTTCCCCACACTTAGTAGAATGACGCCACCCCTAGACACTGATCCAGGGTCAGAGCAGTTTTGACCCCCTTTCACCTAAAGATGAAGATTTATACTTTTAAGCTGATCCTTGATGTTAGGCTGTTCTCTCCTGAGCCCGACAAACACTATACAGTAGGGGTGCATCCCAAATGGCACCTATGGGCCTTGTTCTCTCTAAATAGGGCGAGGGTGCAGGGGGCTGGTGGAGGGAGAACTTGATTACAGGCGCAGCGCTCAGCGCTCGCTCAGCGCTCTGTGAGGCAGTGTTCTCTCTCAGCACTTTGTCTTCCTCCCCACAGATCTGGTTCTTTATAAAGGAAGGACAAACCATATCATTGTGCCGTAGGGGCTACAAAAAACAAGCAACTAGGGAGTTTTTTTACGATTTAATTGGAGCAGTGACTGAATTATTACAGCATCTGTCGTGACAAGATTTGAAAAGCATTACTAGCGCCATGTAACATTTGTTGTAAGTTTAGTTGACAGTCGTGGCAAGTTTCCAAACCTTTTGAAATTGAATATTTTTATAATGGGAGCATGCTCACAAGGAGATATGGCTATTTATTTAAATTCCCCAAATTCCACTACAGTCAAACCAATAGGATTTCTTTGTTGCGTCACTCTTGTTTTCTGAAGCAGGAGATGAAAATACATTTTTGCATAAAATMACATACCCAAATCTACCCAAAGCTCAGGATCTGAAGCAAGGATATGCATATTCTTGATACCATTTGAATGGAAACACTTTGAAGTTTGTGGAAATGTGAAATGAATGTAGGAGAATATAACACATTAGATCTTGTACAAGATAATACAAAGCACAAACCATGCGTTTAAAAATATATATATATTTTTTGTACCATCTTTGAAATGCAAGAGAACGGCCATAATGTATTATTCCAGCCAAGGCGCAATTTAGATTTTGGCCACTAGATGGCAGCAGTGCATGTGCAAAGTTTTAGACTGATCCAGTGAACCTTTGCATTTCTGTTCAAAATGTTGTATTAAGACTGCTCAAATGTGCCTAATTGGTTTATTAATAACTTCAAGTTCATAACTGTACACTCTTCTCAAACAATAGCKTTGTATTCTTTCACTGTAATAGCTACTGTAAATTGAACAGTGCAGTTAGATTAACAAGAATTTAAGCTTTCTGCCAATATCAGATATGTCTATGTTACTTACAACCTCATGCTAATCGCATTAGCCTACGTTAGCTCAACTGTCCCATGGGGGACCCACCGATCCTGTAGAGGATTTATTAATTAATAATTAACTTCTTATGGCTTGGGGGCAGTATTTCGATGTCTGGATGAGAAGTGTGCCCAAAGTAAACTGCCTGTTACTCAGGCCCAGAAGCTAGGATATGCATATAATTGGTAGATTTGGATAGAAAACACTCTTGGTTTTAATGTTTGTTTTTAAAATTGTATAACTGCCTTAATTCTGCTGGACCCAAGGAAGAGTATCTGAGTATCTGATAATTGAGATGGTTTGGGATGAGTTGGACCACAGAGTGAAGGAAAAGCAGCCAAAAAGTGCTCAGCATATGTGGGAATTCCTTCAAGACTGTTGGAAAAGCCTTCCAGGTGAAGCTGGTTGAGAGAATGCCTTGATGCCTGTCATCAAGGCAAAGGGTGGCTACTTCGAAAAATCTAAAATATATTTGGATTAGTTTAACACCTTTTTGGTTATGATTCCTTATCTGTTATTTCATAGTTGTGATGTCTTCACTATTATTCTACAATGTAGAAAATAGTAAAAATAAATAAAAACCCTTGAATGAGTAGYTGCAGACAAACGTTTGACTGGTACTGTAAGTATTCACACCCCTGAGTCAGTACTCTGTAAAAGGACCTTTCGCAGCGATGACAGCAGTGATTCTTTATGGTTAATAAAGCAAGATGGGGCTCCCGAGTGGCGCAGCGGTCTAAGGCACTGCATCTCAGTGCTAGAGGCGACACTACAGACCCTGTATCACAACCGGCCGTGATTGGGAGTCCCATAGGGCGGCGCACAATTGGCCCATCGTCGTCCGGGTTAAGCCGTCATTGTAAAGAAGAACTTGATCTTAACTGACTTGCCTAGTTAAATAAACATTTAAATATAAAGATGGCGCTGACAGATACTTTGCAGTATTTCGTTTTTGTGTGTGTTATTTCTTACATTATTAGTCCAGGGAATTGTTTGTGTTATTACATACTGCCGGAAAGACATTTTGAGCGGTGGTAACTCACCAGCATTATGACTGGGAATACGAACTGATTCCAATACACCGCCGGGGGAGAAGAGGTATTCAGAGTGGACTTCTAGTCCAACTAACGAGACGCGCACACCATCCACTGCTTCCGAGTATATTACTAGTTAATGTTCAGTCTCTGGATAAAAATGTAGACAAGCTCAGGGCGAGAATCTCCTTCCAGGGATTGTAACATACTTTATTGTCACGACTTCTACCGAAGATAACTCCTCTCCCTGTTCGGGCGGCGCTCGGCGTCGCCGGTTTACTAGCCACCACCGATCCCTTTTTCCTTTTCTGGTTGTTTTGTCTGTGTTCCTTTTCACACCTGGTTTCAATTGCGTTTATTTCTGTGTGTATATAGGGCACCTGTTACCTGCCTTATTTCGTGCGGGATTAAGCTTGTGTGTATTTGCGCTCGATTATCTTTGATGTTTCTTGTTTTCGTTATTACGTACGTGCAGTTAAGTTTCGGAACTGTGTTTGTTCCTCCGTGCGAGTTACGAGTTTCTGTATTTTTTTTTCACTATTTAGGCACTTGTATGTAGTGTCGGAATTGTGGTTGTTCCTCCGTGTGTTGGCACGAGTTTCTGTTCCTTCGAGAGCGTAGTTTTGGATTTTCGTCTGTGCCAATTTTGTATTGGTGGACTATGTATATATAATTATATATTAAACATGCTTCTCAGAAATCCCTGCTCTCCTGCGCCTGACTCCTCCACCTCTCACCGAGACGCACCTTATCACACTTTATTTCATGAGAACATGGCTCTCTGGGTATATACTGTCTTTGTCTATACAGCCAGCTGGTTTCTCAGTATATCGTGCAGACAAGAATAAAGAACTCTCCGTGAAGAAGAAAAGCAGGGGTGTATGTTTCACGATTAGCCACTCATGGTCAAGTCCTTCTGTTCATCCGACCTAGAATACGTCACAATCAAATGCCGACCGTATTACCTCCCAAGCGATTTCTCTTCGGTTATAGTCACAGCCGTGTATACTTCACTGGACTTTATGCAAACTGGAAACCACATCCTGAGGCGACATTTATTGTAGCTGGGGTTTTTAACAAAGCAAATTTAAGGAAAACGCTACTGAAGTTCTATCAACACATTGACTGTAGTATTTGCGCTGCTAAAACACTCGACCACTGCTACTCCAACTTTTGGGATGCCTACAAGGCCCTCCCCCGCCCCCCCTTCGGCAAATCTGATCACAGCTCCCTTTTGCTTCTCCCTTCCTATAGGCAGAAACTCAAACAGGAAGTACCCGTGCTCAGAACGATTCAACGCTGGTCTGATCAATCGGAATCTACGCTTTAAGATTATTTTGATCATGCGTACTGGGATATGTTCCGGGTAGCCTCTGATAATAACATCAACGAATACATGGATACACTGACTGAGTTTATCAGGAAGTGTATAGGAGATGTTGTACCCACTGTGACTATTAACCCTCCCTAACCAAAAACCGTGGATAGATGGCAGCATTCGTGCAAATCTGAAAGTGCGAACCACCGCATTTAACCATGGCAAGGTGACTGGGAATATGGCAGAATACAAACCGTGTCGCTATTCCTTCCGTAAGGCAATCAAACAGGCAAAAGGTCAGTATAGAGACAAAGTAGAGTCGCAATTCTTCGGCCCAGACACGAGACGTATGTGGCAGGGTCTACAGACGATCACGGACCACAAAAGGAAAACCAGCCACGTCGGGGACACTGAGGTCTTGCTTCCGGACAAGCTAAATGCCCGCTTTGAGGATAACAGTGCCACCATCGCGGCCCGCTTGTGGGCTCTCCTTCTCCGTGGCCGACGTGAGTAAGACATTTAAGAGTGTTAACCCTCGCAAGGCTTCCGGCCCAGACTGCATCCCTAGCCGCGTTCTCAGAGCATGCGCAGACCAGCTGGCTGGAGTGTTTATGGACATATTCAATCTCTCCCTATCCCAGTCTGCTGTCCCCACTTGCTTCAAGATGTCCACCATTGTTCCTGTACCCAAGAAAGCAAAGGTAGCTAAACTAAATGACCATCGCCCCGTAGCACTCACTTACGTCATCATGAAGTGCTTTGAGAGGCTAGTTAAGGATCAAATCACCTCTACCTTACCTGACACCCTAGACCCACTTAGGGGCTTACCGCCCCAATAGGTCCACAGACGATGCAATCGCCATTGCACTGCACACTGACCTATCCCATCTGGACAAGAGGAATACCTTTGTAAGAATGCTGTTCATTGACTATAGCTCAGCATTCAACACCATATTACCCTCCAAGCTCATCTTTTAAGCTCGGGGCCCTGCGACTGAACCCCACCTTGTGCAACTGGGTCCTGGACTTCCTGATGTGCCGCCCCCAGGTGGTGAAGGTAGAAAACAACACCAACCACTTTGTTGATCGTCAACACAGGGGCCTCACAAGGGTGAGTGCTCAGCCCCCTCCTGTATTCCCTGTTCACCCATGACTGTGTGGCTACGCACGCCTCCAACTCAATCATCAAGTTGGCAGACAACTAAACAGTAGTAGGTCTGATTACCAACAATGATGAGGCCGCCTACAGAGAGGTGAGGACCCTGGGAGTGTGGTGCCAGGAAAATAACCTCTCACTCAATGTCGACAAAACAAAGGAGTGGAGTGGACTTCAGGAAACGAGAGGGAGCACCTCGCCATCCACATCGACGCTATCAATGATAGCTCTTTAAAAAGGATCCCCTCGGAAACATGACAGATGTACACAATGCGGACGTACAGTTGAAGACGGAAGTTTACATACACCTTAGCCAACTACATTTAAACTCAGTTTTTCACAATTCCTGACATTTAATCCTAGTAAAAGTTCCCTGTCTTAGGTCAGTTAGGATCACCACTTTATTTTAAGAATGTGAAACGTCAGAATGATAGTAGYGAGAATGATTTATTTCAGCTTTTATTTCTTTCATCACATTCCCAGTGGGTCAGAAGTTTACATGCGCTCAATTAGTATTTGGTAGCATTCCCTTTAAATTGTTTAACTTGGGTGAAACGTTTCGGGTAGCCTTCCACAAGCTTCCCACAATAAGTTGGGTGAATTTTGGCCCATTCCTCCTGACAGAGCTGGTGTAACTGAGTCAGGTTCGTAGGCCTCCTTGCTCGCACATGCTTTTTCAGTTCTGCCCACAAATTTTCTATGGGATTGAGGTCAGGACTTTGTGATGGCCACTCCAATACCTTGACTTTGTTGTCTTTAAGCCATTTTGCCACAACTTTGGAAGTATGCCATTGTCATTGTCCATTTGGAAGACATATTTGCGACCAAGCTTTAACTTCCTGACTGATGTCTTGAGATGTTGCTTCAATATATCAACATCATTTCCCTCCTGCAGCAAAGTACCCCCACAACATGATGCTGCCACCCCCGTGCTTCACGGTTGGGATGGTGTTCTTTGGCTTGCAAGCCTCCCCCTTTTTCCTCCAAACATAATGATGGTCATTATGGCCAAACAGTTCTATTTTTGTTTCATCAGACTAGAGGACATTTCTCCAGAAAGTACGATCTTTGTCCCCATGTGCAGTTGCAAACCGTAGTCTGGCTTTTTTATGGCGGTTTTGGAGCAGTGGCTTCTTCCTTGCTGACGGCCTTTCAGGTTATGTTGATATAGGACTCATTTTACTGTGGATATATAGATCACTTTTGTACCTGTTTCCTCCAGCATCTTCACAAGGTCCTTTGCTGTTGTTCTGGGATTGATTCGCACTTTTCGCACCAAAGTACGTTCATCTCCTTCCTAAGCGGTATGACGTCTGTGTGGTCCCATGGTGTTTATACTTGCGTACTATTTTTTTGTACAGATGAACGTGGTACCTTCAGGCATTTGGAAATTGCTCCCAAGGATGAACCAGACTTGTGGAGGTCTACAATTTATTTTCTGAGGTCTTTGCTGATTTCTTTTGATTTTCCCATGATGTCAGGCAAAGAGGCACCGAGTTTGAAGGTAGGCCTTGAAATACATCCACAGTTGACTCAAATGATTGACTCAAATGATGCCAGGGGCGGCAGCGTAACCTAGTGGTTAGAGCGTGGGACTTGTAACCGAAAGGTTGCAAGATCGAATCCCCGAGCTGACAAGGTAAAAATCTGTCGTTCTGCCCCTGAACAAGGCAGTTAACCCACTGTTCCTAGGCCTTCATTGAAAATAAGAATTTGTTCTTAACTGGCTTGCCTAGTTAAATAAAGGTAAAATAAAAAAATAAAATAATTAGCCTATCAGAAGCCATGACATAATTTTCTGGAATTTTCCAAGCTCGTTGCAGTGATGTTCATAGACGTCCAACAATCTTTTGTTGATGGCTCGCGCTTTGTACATGCAGAACAATCATTGTACAATTTCTCCATCATGGCCGTCACGGTTTTTCAACATGGCATCTTGTATTCTGGTTCWAGATATGCCATTAGGGTATTGAAGCCGACATCCTCTACCATTGACAATGGCTGCATATTAACTGCAATCATTTCTCACTCTGTCCCTTATCGCACTGCTGCCGGCAACGGGTTGGGTCTCCCTTTAACAAGAGCAAAGTATTGTGTTTCATTTGAAAACAGCATAACATTTTGTAGGATATTTCTGAAAAGACTGCCTGAAATTTCAACCTGTTTTGGTGGGATGGACTTTTGGCATTCCATGGTGACATCACCATGTGGTAAATTAGTTAATAGACCAATAAGAAAGAATTCCACCTCTCTGCCGATAACAGCTAATTTTCGCCTCTCCACTCCCAGACAATCCTAGACAAATTCTTGCTAGAGAAATTGCCCTTTGCCAAAAAGCTATTTTTATTTATTTTTGACAATTTTAATTGAAAACAATCACAGTAAGGTACTTAATTGTTGCCCAGAAAGGATTTGATATTGATATAAAAACATCTGCATTGGACCTTTTTAAGAAACACTCGTTTTCATTAGCAAACTGTTTTACATGGTGTGTACAATGAATACACAACTCCCTCAAGCAGAGCATTGTTTTCAATGTTTTTTTTCTTCAGTTTTATACATATGAGAGTAATCTGTCTTTAGAAACTTCAGATGATTCGTCGAGGAAAGGCTTAATGTAGTACCACTTTGAAATACAATCAAGTACCACTTTGAAATCCTTCATCATCAAGTCAATCTTTATACTCTGGCCAATCAGAAGGCTTCATTTAACAAATAGTTGACTCAGTTCAGATTCCTAATACTCTGAGAAATGGCAAGGCTGCTGAATCGAAATTGGCCCTAGATCAGGGGTGCCAAACAAATTTTGCCCCAGGGGCCGCATTCACTCTTCAACGAGGTTCACACTGAAAATTGGGCTACATTTCCTCTATCCATAGTTTGGTGACTTTTCAATGCTTTCATTTGAGTAATTTATTAAGCGAGCTGGACAGTCAAGAAACGGTATGAATGTAGGTCTATTATTCTTCCTACACAGTTTAAATTTTGGTTTAGTTATTTGAAAGTATATTGAGTCGTCCCCCTCCCCCCAAAAACAAAATATCCCCKAAAATCTGTGGCCCGGATTGGAACCCCTCCAATTGGGCCGTATGTTTGACACCCCTGCCCTAGATGGATGGATGACTAGTGGCATTGAAATGAATTGAAACATGTAACGTGACTCATGTTGTTCATGTGGTGTTTTTTGGGGACAGAACCTGTTTGCGTTTGGGGACGTGGACGGGAAAGGAGTGGACGCAAAGCTCCAGCACCCTCTCGGTGTGGCCTGGGCTCCTGACCAAGGCCTCCTCTATGTGGCGGATTCCTACAACCACAAGGTCCGTTTTTCAGACGTAATGTTTACACTGTATTTTATGGACATGTGGTTTCACATCAGTATCCGGTGACAAAGGAAGAGCTTGTGGGGTGTCATTGGATGTTTTCGCTGAAACAGCCAATAGACAATTCATATGTAAAGCCTTCATATTCTCTGCTGTGAGATTGGAGATTGCTTCTTGAGAAGACAGTAGGCCTCCAGGGCAGAGTGTATGCATGTTTGGACTGGTTGTATAGAGTACTCACAAATCAAATCCCTCTTAGCCTTGCTGTGTTTGTTTGTTTCAGATCAAAGTGGTGGACCCAAAAACCAGGCAGTGTCTGGTTGTGGCTGGGACAGGGGAAGCTGGTGACGTGTTAGGGCCAAGCTTGACTGAGTCCAGCTTCAATGAGCCTGGTGGCCTGTGTGTCGGGGAGGGGGGCAGGGTGCTGTATGTAGCTGACACCAACAACCACCACCTCAAAGTCTTGGACCTGGACACCAAGACCGTGTCACTGGTGAGGGGTGTGTGTGACAGAAAGAGCATGATTGTGCGTGTGTGTGTGTGAATAAACATTTATCTATCTGTTTCAGAAGCCTTCATATTAAAAAAAGTACCGTTTGCCCGAAAACATTTTGGTTTGAAATTACCGGACCTCTGCTCAAACTTTTTTTAAGAGAGAACAAGTGGAAAGCCATAGATGTTATGGGGCTTGCTTTTCCTTTGACTCTTTAATACAGCTTCTCTTTTAGAAACACCAAAGAAACGTGTTTCTCTTCTCTCCCTCTCTTGTAGTTCCCCATTTCAGTGGAGGACGCGGTAGACTCTGCACCAACTAAGTCCTCTGGACCTTGTAAAGTCCCCAAGCTCCCCAAATCTGCTTCTAGGGTGAAGATGCCACCACTGGCAGTGTCACCAGGACAGACTGTCAACTTGGAGCTGGTGCTATCGCTACCAGAGGGCACCAAGCTCACTGAAGACGCACCCAGCTTTTGGACCCTGTCAGCAGAAGGTAATGAAAATGACACCAGTGTAACGTTCAGTAGAGCACAATGTTGTCAACATTTTGAAACATAACCTTGTTCACGTGACTGTGAAGCTGTTCCCATTCATGCCTCAAGCTGGAAAAAGTTAGAGAGTATTATTAAAACATTCCCTTTCAATTGAATGTTCTGTAATGGGCTCCAGTGAGTGTTCCGGTTAAATTGCTGTGGTTTGAGGGGCATTATAGTTTCCACTCCCCCATTCAAGGTCAAAGCAAACCTGGATATGAAATAAACCTTACATCGGGGGTCGTAGGGGCATCCCAATCCCTAGGCCCTTTTTGCCGTGCCTTCTCAATAGCTCCACCTAACCCACTGGCAGGCGACACCCATCTTTTTAAAACGGTTAAACAACAGCCTAGCCCTTGGGATAGGAGTGAAGGATATTTTAGAAATGGTGCCAGATTGTCCCAGGCAGCAGCCCCCCCCCTTCTCACACCATATGTTGAAATACAAATTGACATGCTGGCTGATGTAGTTGCATCTTTTCTCTCGCTTTGTTCCCTCTTTCCAGACATGCCCTTAGCTTCAAACACTCCTGTTCTGTCTCTCTCTAAATCAAATCAAATGTATTTATATAGCCCTTCTTAGATCAGCTGATATCTCAAAGTGCTGTATAGAAACCCAGCCTAAAACCCCAAACAGCAAGCAATGCAGGTGTAGAAGCACGGTGGCTAGGTAAAAACTCCCTAGGAAGGCCAAAACCTAGGAAGAAACCTAGAGCGGAACCAGGCTATGAGGGGTGGCCAGTCCTCTTCTGGCTGTGCCGGGTGGAGATTATAACAGAGTATGGCCAAGATGTTCAAATGTTCATAAATGATCAGCATGGTCAAATAATAATAATCACAGTAGTTGTCGAGGGTGCAACAGGTCAGCACCTCAGGAGTAAATGTCAGTTGGCTTTTCATAGCCGATCATTGAGAGTAACTCTACCGCTCCTGCTGTCTCTAACCAGGCATTTGTTTAGCTTATGTTCAATGGCCCCGTCCCTTACAATGAATGATGCCTAAACTCCAATCTTTTATATTTGGAATGTGCCACTGGGCAAAATAGCCTAACGTGTCTATGCCTTGAAGCGTTCACAGCATCAGTGAATGGCCTTATTGACTCCCATCGTCAGTTCTCTGAGTTYAAGTGATGTTCTACCAGCGTTAGTGGGGTTTTGTGTCAATGATATTCTATCCTGRTGGATTGACGGGACACCTCACTTTGTCAATTACTTGATCAATTATTTCCACTATTTGTGAAGTTCAATAATTTGTGCTTTGATCAAAAGTAATAAAGTKATTGAGGTTGTGTGGCCCTCAATTGATTGCAAATGCCACCTCAGGTTCTAATGATTTAAATGTATACATTTACTACATTCARGACCACAAGAATACAAGGGACCACATAATTAAATTGAATTCAACAATGAATTCAACAAGGCTCATTTTGATAAGAGGAGAAGCCTTGCTGTCTATGAAATATACGATCTAGGTTAAAAAATAATACTATTTATTGGATCAATGAAGGAACAGGAATCATAGTCGGTCAAGTTAGCCATGCACAGRGTCAAAACAAGTATTTTAGATCCCATTTTCCTCTAAATGTCTCCACTGGGAGCCTGAGGACATTTAAAAGCACAACCTGTATGAACACGGTTAACTTGAAATGACAAATGAAAGAACACAGCACCTATAAGTTGTTAGCTGCTGCAGGAACCTGTGGGTTGGGACTATGGGAGCGTCCCAAATAGCATCCTATTCCCTACATAAAGTGCATTTGGAAAGTATTCAGACCCCTTTTCCACATTTTGTTACGTTGCAGCCTTATTCTAAAATGGATTACATTGATTTATTTCCTCATCAATCTACACACAATACAAAGAGAACTGTTTTTTAGACATTTTTGCAAATGTATTTTGTTTTACGCAGTACTTTGTTGACGCACCTTTGGCAGTGATTACAGCCTCGGGTATGACGCTACATGCTTGGCACACCTGTATTTGGGGAGTTTCTCCCATTCTTCTCTGCAGATCCTCTCGACCTCTGTCAGGTTGGATGGGGAGCGTTGCTGCACAGCTATTTTCAGGTCTCTCCAGAGATGTTTGATCGGTTTCAAGTCCGGGTTCTGGCTGGGCCACTCAAGGACATTCAGAGACTTATCCTGAAGCCACTTCTGCGTTGTCTTGYCTCTGTGCTTAGGGTCATTGTCCTGTTGGAAGGTGAACGTTCGCCCCAGTCTGAAGTCCTGAGCAGGTTTTCATCAAGGATCTCTCTGTACTTTGCTCCGTTCATCTTTCCCTCGATCCCAGTCCCTGTCACTGAAAAACATCCACACAGCATGATGCTGCCAACACCATACTTCACAGTAGGGATGGTGCTAGGTTTCCTCCAGACGTGAAGCTTGGCATTCAGGCCATAAATGTGCTTGGCATTCAGGCCAAGGAGTTCAATCTTGGTTTCATCAGACCAGAGAATCTTGTTTCTCATGGTCTGAGAGTCCTTTAGGTGCCTTTTGGCAAACTCCAAGCGGGCTGTCATGTTCCTTTTATTGAGGAGTGGCTTCCCTCTGGCCACTCTACCATAAAGGTCTGATTGGTGGAGTGCTGCATTGATGTTGTCCTTCTGGAAGGTTCTCCCWTCTCCACAGAGGAACTCTAGAGCTCTGTCAGTATGACCATGGGGTTGTTGGTCACCTCCCTGACCAAGGTCCTTCTCCCCCATTGCTCAGTTTGGCCGGGCGGCTATCTCTAGGAAGAGTCTTGGTGGTTCCAAACTTCTTCKATTTAAGAATGATGGAGGCCACTGCGTTCTTGGGGACCTTCAATGCTGCAGAAATGTTTTGGTATCCGTCCCCAGATCTGTGCCTCGACACAATCCTGTCTCGGAGCTCTACGGACAATTCCTTTGACCTCATGGCTTGGTTTTTGCTTTGACATGCACTGTCAACTGTAAGACCTTATATAGATAGGTGTGTGCCTTTCCAAATCATGTCCAATCAATTGAATTTACCACAGGTGGACTCCAATCAAATTGTAAAAACCTCTCAAGGATGATCAATGGAAACAGAATGCACCTGAGCTCAATTTTGAGTCTCATAGTAAAGCCTCAATACTTTGCAAACATGTTTTGTTTGTTTGTTCGCAATGTCATTATGCAGTATTGTGTGTAGATTGATGAATAAGGCTGTAAAGTAACAATGGAGAAAAAGGGAAGGGGTCTGAATACTTTGCAAATGCACTGTATACTGTAGCACTACTTTTGACCAAAGKCCTATGGGCCCTGGTCAAAAGTAATGTCATTTGGGACGCGGCCATAGTCAGTGAGCGTTCACAGTCCCAAGAAAGTATGGATGTTTAGTTCTTTCTGTGACTCAACCCTATAGAGTAACAGCCCACCACATTTCCTGTATATTACTCAGCAGAGCCAGCCAGGAAGTCAGGCAGCTCTCTTTATCTCTGTCACTCTGTCTTTGTTTCTCTCTCGCTCTCTGAGGGAATATCAGTGGATGGTAGGGCTTTTTAAATGCAGTCATTAAATTTGATTGATAAGCAAACAGTGAGTCAACGACAGTCTTTTGACACTAACATGCTGGTTGAGGGTGAATTTGTTTAAACATGGTGGCGCATTTTAGAAGCATGACTGGTGATTCGTGATTTGTCCAAATTATTAGGGACGAAAAATTGTCGTTGCTTCCCAGTCTGTCGACAGKTACTACTACCATTTATGTTGTGTTAAGATATTATGTCTTGGTAGAGTGAAATGTGTGCTTGTTATCCGTTATTTTATATATTATATTATTCTATGATGAGTTGACTGTATGTGTGCCATTAAATAGGATATTGCCTAACTATTTCCTGTGTTGTACAGGTAACGAGTGGTTGGTAGAGAACCAGGTGGTGACCGGGGACATCCCAAATCTTTCCCAGCCCCTCTCCATCCCTGCCATACTTCCAACGGTTCTCAAGGCGACAGAGGCCAGCCCCTCCCTCACCCTGAGTGTTTGGGTTTACTGCTGTCTGGCAGGAGGTGGGGCTTGTATGATGAAAGCCGCCTCCTTCACGCAACCTCTCCAGATAGGCTCTACACCCAGAAACGGCTCGGTTACCGTGACACTGGCTCATGCCTTCTAACTTAACAAGCCTCTAGCRCTTCCCTCTCGTTGGGGCTTTGTGTTTCAAATATGTTTCATATTTAAATGAAGATTCAAGTTTACAAATGTACAAATCCTTTTGATAGCTCCTTTTGAACACATACGATAACAGTAACAAATAATTTATCAGATTGACATGTTTAAACAAAGTAGATATATCATAAATAGTATGYAAAGGGGAAGAAAAGGTCAAACCCGGACTTAATTCAATCAACAAACAAAGAAGTTTGGATACCCCCCAAAAGGATAAGCCCACCCACCCTACTTGCTTCCTTCCCCTTTGGGGTAAATCCTATGTAACTTTGTCTTAGATAAGTGTACTGTACAATTGGCTCATTCATCTCCCTCCTCTCCCCTGTAACTATTCCCRAATTCGTTGCTGTAAATGAGAATGTGTTCTCAGTCAACTTACCTGGTAAAATAAATAAATAAAAAGTTTAAAGTCCTTAAATTGTATCAAACAATGCCTGGAGTATATTATTATATATTTTTGATTTATTTAACTAGGCAAGTCAGTTAAGAACAAATTCTTATTTACAATGACAGCCTACCCCGGCCAAACCCTAACCCGGACGATGATGGGCCATTTGTGCGCCCGCCCTATGGGACTCCCAATCACGGCCGGTTGTGATACAGCCTGGAATCTAACCAGGGTCTGTAGTGATGCCTCTAGCACTGAGATGCAGTGCCTTAGACKGCTGCGCCACTCAGGAGCCCTCAAATTGAATGGGTATTGATGTATTCTAAGGTAACCTCCCAGTCTGCCACAGGTATTTCGGTGTCCAGCTCTTCCTCCCACTTTGCTTTAGTAGGATCTGTGGAGGGTGGGTAGACGGACTGAAATGTGTCATATAAACGAGATATCAGTTMGTCTGATCCTGAGCACAGTTTAATGCACCCATCAAACATGGAAGGTTTGACATTCTCGAATGCAGGTAGATGTTTTCTTATACTGAACAAACATGTATATATATATACGCAACATGTAAAGTGTTGAAATAAAAGATCCCAGAAATGTTCCATATGCAGAAAAAGCTTATTTCTCTCAAATGTTGTGCACAAATTTGTTTACATCTCTGTTAATGAGCATTTCTCCTTTGCCAAGAAAATCCATCCACCTGACAGGTGTGGCATATCAAGAAMCTGATTAAACCGCATGATCATTACGTAGGTGCACCTTGTGCTGGGGACAAGACAAGGCCACTCTAAAATGTGCAGTTTTGTAACACAACGCCATGCCACAGATTGAGGGAACATGCAATTGGCATGCTGACTGCAGGAATGGTTGCCAGAGCATTAATATTTCTACCATAAGCTGCCTCCAACGTAATTTTTGACAATTTGGCAATATATCCAACCGGCCTCACAACCCCAGACCACGTGTAACCATGTCAGCCCAGGACCACATCTGGCTTCTTCACCTGCGGGATCGTCTGATACCAGCCACCCAGAAAGCTGATGAAACTGAGGGGTATTTCTGTCTGTAATAAAGCCCTTTTTGTAGATATAAAATCATTCTGATTGGCTGGGCCTATGGCAAAGATCCCATCTAGGTATAAATTCCCTACGTTATGGATCCCAACCTCTGCCCAGCGATAAAATTATTGTCTAAGTTGGAGGGTGCAAAGGAAGGATTTCCCACTATTGGGAGTAGAAATTACATTGGTCTGAGGTCAAAATGTACCTTAACTTGCTTCCAGATACGAAATGTGCTATATACAATGGGATCGGGTCTATAAACCGATGTCTCAAGGCGTATACGGGACATAATCACTGCACAAATTGGGTAGGGGTAGCAGTCCTCGCACTCCATATCAATCTAGCAGGACAATACAGCAGCGTCATCGAGCCAAAACGTGACAGAGTGGGTATTTGCAGTCCAATAGTAACAATCCTTCTTCCAATTTAGATTTTAAAAGGTTTTTACTTATCCTGTGTGCTTTGAATTCCCAAATAAATGGGTTTATAATCGAGTCCAGTTGATTATTAAGGGACTTTGTCAGAAATAAATATGTACTGTATAACAGTTGAGGGAGAAATACCATTTTAATTGCATTAACTCTTCCCAGTAAAGATATAGGGGAAGCGTTTTGTTAGGTGGGCATTAAGGGAACTAGACTTGGGGTCGAAATGGAATTGGGTCACTATTATATGTCACATGAGGGAGTGCATGGTTTTCTCTGCACAAGTATTCCCTGTCTTTATTTTACAAGATGTCAGCACCAAAGTGCATGTATGGTCTTCCTCTTCAGTGTGTGTTTATGGATGGGGGAAAACAAGTGGGCTCTAAATAAGGTTTACATAATACATCCATAAGCACTCCGTAACACCTCTAGAAAACCTTTCATAGACTTATGTCCACAACAGCACTGTGTCTGCTGACTGGCTTGGATTTGTGCCAGCCAACTTGCTTACTTAAATAATACTTCAGCGCTGGCAAAACTGGTTACAATTAAATTTCAACCAATTTTGCCCTGTTGGTTTTGTCATAAGGCATTTACAAACAGTTTCCTCACACTTAGTCATTACGCCCACATTTGTAAATGTTAGTAACCTAATTATTCACACATTTATAAACTTTTATATTTTAACTGATGTATTAATGATTCATAAGATAATTAATAAGATGTTTAATATAGGTCCTTATAAACCATTTAGTAATCATTAGTTTGTACCTAATCTAAAGTGAGGGCTTAGCGTTAGTGTTACCTTCAGCGTTAGTGTTACCAGCACTCATAATGCCTTTTATGAGGCCTACCTCCAGAGGTGGTCAGGAATATCTGATCACAATGCGTCTTTTAATCGGCTACACCTGAAAACATTTTGGGCACAATCGGAATGTGGACAAGATCAGGACAAAGGACGCATGTTAGTATCAGGTGTAAATGGGGATTCTGATTTCTCTTTCCCAGCTTCACCTCAGACCCCCAGTGCTGTCCGGCATGTGTGTTTTAATACTTTCCAAGGGAAGCGCTTTTTACGAACTGGTTTCTTTTATTATGCAATGTAACAAGGACAAAGTAATAAAACCATATTTTATCAGCCTTTTGTGTGTGTTGTCCTTTCCTTTGCTGGCATCAATGACTAACAAGGCCCTTGGGATTATGTATTCTCTCAGCACACACATGGGGTGTGTTCGTAAATTCACTCTGGCTYTCTACTCCGATTTCAGAGCGTTCTCGTCTGAGTGTGCGAGAGCGAAAAATAACTGACAAATTTACTAAGGCTCAGCACCCATTGAATAGGGCCGGTGTCACTAAACATCGTCAAAAAATAGTGATTCAACTGTTGCCAGCAGCACAGTTAGTCACCAATGCTCTGGATAACATGAAAACAGCCTAACCAGCTCTGTTAGTGCGAGTAAAATGGTCAGAGTGAGGTGTTCTTTCGATTGTATCTGGAAGTAGSTAGCAAGCAAGCCAACGTTAGCCAGTTAGTTTGGGTGCTTGACTGCTGTTGTAAGGCCAGAACGCTCGGATCAACCCTACTCCTCGGCCAGAGCATCCAGTGTGCACTCTGAACGCTCCCGAGAGCAAAACGCTCTGAATATACGAATGGACAAACGCCCAGAGGGCACTCTGGCACGCCGGATTGTTATTAAAGGTATAGGGGACTTGACATTGGAGGGCTGTCGTCTTGTATGGGAAAAGTATTGGTTRAGTGAAATATAGATAGATTATGTATATATACAGTGCCTTCGGAAAGTATTCAGACCTCTTMACTTTTTCTACATTTTGTAACGTTACAGCCTTATTCTAAAATTGATTAAATAAATGTTTTTACTCATCAGTACCCCATAATAACCAAGCMAAAACAGGTTTTTAGAAATGTTAGCAAATTTATACAAAATAAACAGATACCTTATTTACGTAAGTATTCAGACCCTTTGCTATGAGACTCGAAATTGAGCTCCATTGATCAACTTTGAGATGTTTCTACAACTTGACTGTAGTCCACCTGTGGTAAATTCAATTCATTGGACATGATTTGGAAAGGCATACACCTGTCTATATAAGGTAACACAGTTGACAGTGCATGTTTAGAGCAACAACAAAAAATAAATGAGGTTGAAGGAATTCTCCGTAGAGCTCCGAGACAGGATTGTGTCGAGGCACCGATCTGGGGAAGGGTAGCAAAACATTTCTGCAGCATTGGAGATCTTCCAACAACACAATGGCCTCCATCATTCTTAAATGGAAGAYGTTTGGAACCACCAAAACTCTTCCTAGAGCTGGCTGTCTGGCCAAACTGAGCAATCGGGGGAGAAGGGCCTTGGTCAGGGAGGTGACCAAGAACCCGATGGTCACTGACAGAGTTCCTCTGTGGAGATGGGAGAACCTTCCAGAAGGACAACCATCTCTGCAGCACTCCACCAATCAGGCCTTTATGGTAGAGTGGCCAGACGGAAGCCACTCATCAGTAAAAGGCACATGACAGCCCYCTTGGAGTTTGCCAAAAGGCACCTAAAGGACTCTWAGACCATGAGAAACAAGATTCTCTGGTCTGATGAAACCAAGATTGAACTCCTTGGCCTGAATGCCAAGTGTCACGTCTGGAGGAAACCTGGCACCATCCCTACGGTGAAGCATGATGTTTTTCAGCGGCAGGGATTGGGAGACTAGTCAGGGTCAAGGCAAAGATAAACGGAGCAAAGTACAGATAGATCCTTGATGAAAACCTGCTCCAGAGCTCTCAGGACCTCAGACTGGGACGAAGGTTCACCTTCCAACAGGACAACGACGCTAAGCACACAGCCAAGACAGCGCAGGACTGGAGGCCGGACTTGAACCCGATCGAACATCTCTGGAGAGACCTGAAAATAGCTGTGCAGCAACGCTCCCCATCTAACCTGACAGAGTTTGAGAGGATCTGCAGAGAAGAATGGGAGTAACTCCTCAAATACAGCTGTGCCAAGCTTGTAGCGTCATTCCCAAGAAGACTCGATGCTGTAATCGCTGCCAAAGGTGCTTCAACAAAGTACTGAGTAAAGGGTCTGAATACTTATGTAAATGTTTTATTTCAGTTTCTTTTTATTAAATTAGCTAAAATTTCTGAACCTGTTTTGCCTTGTCATATTGTGTGTAGAGTGGTTAGGGGAAAAAACGATGTCATACATTATTGAATAAGGCTGTAACGTAACAAAATGTGGAAAAYGTAATGGGGTCTGAATACTTTCCGAAGGCTCTGTATGTAGTTTTAATTTATTWTTTWTATTTTCTATATTGTAGAATAATAGTGAAGACATCCAACATATAAAATAACACATATGMAACATGTAGTAACCAAAAAAGTGTTAAACAAATCAAAAAATCTTTCTATTTTAGTTTTTTCAAAGTAGCCACCCTCTGCATTGATGACAGCTTTGCACACTCTTGGCATTCTCTCAACCAGCTTTACCTGGAATGCTCTTCCAACAGTCCTGAAGAAGTTCCGACATATGCTGAGCACTTGTTGGATGCTTTTCCTTCATTCTGCGGTCCAACTCATCCCAAACCATATCAATTGGGTTGAGGTCGGGTGATTGTGGAGGCCAGGTCATCTGATYCAGTATTCCATCACTCTCCTTCTTGGTCAAATAGCCCTTACACAGCCTGGAGGTSTGTTGGGTCATTGGCCTGTAGAAAAACAAATGATAGTCCCACTAATCGCAAACCAGATGTTTGTAAGATTTGATTGTATGGTGGCCCAGACACTTGCTTTTAGATCATTGACTGAAGTCACTGTCGGAAGCTGACGAAGGAGCAGCTTTCACTACCTCAATCATGTAAATATCTAACTCAGGTGGTATAATGAGTAGTGAGCTAGGTCACCTATAAGACGGAAATGGGTCTTACCGGCAAGACTGCGACCTTATACAATAGAAGACTGTATACGGGTAATATGCTGTGGGGGGTAAAGCCTGGAATTTACGCACCTACACATAGAGACTGGTTCATAGCAAACCAGAGATCCTACCATAGACAATGACTGGTATAGGATCAGGTAAATTCAGATCATTGATAGTTATAGACTGGATCATTAATTATTTATGTATGAAAGACTCCGTAGCACATGAGTAGACTGGTACTCATCGACTATATGATTATTACTCAACAATAGAGTTATGAGTGTTATAATAGGGATGTACAGACGTACATCAGGGACGAATGTCATATGTACCGAACTGGTATCTAGACGCGCTAAACAATAAGAGATGTAGTAATGTAACCAACTTGGTATTGATCGTGACTAACATAAGAGGGACTGGTTATGAGTGACCTTATACATCTTAGAGAGATGGTACTAGCCACGCTACCATAGAGATAGTCAGCTATGCACTAACCGACTGTGGGTTTAGTCGATAATTGTTGCGAGGTGCGAATTTTTTTGTACTTATCAGCGGACCTGCTCGACACACCACGTGCTCACTATATGAGGAGTGACCAGAGTGTGTGTATTTTGGGGGGTATACCAGAGTTCAAGCAGAGATATAACACCACAAGTTTTTAAACATTTGCGGCGTCTAGCGCAATATGTGGTGACGGAGACTCGTAATGGGCAATGTAAATTAATGGAGATGAAAAGTTGAGCATGCTAAATGGCTAAGATTACTCGTTTGTTAAATTACACCATTCTTGGTTATACACGGTGGACATACAACGTACATCACAGAAAATGACAATTGACGGGGCGGGTTTGGGAAACTAAAAGATGTTAATTTTCGCGGACTGCCTCTCTACTACATAGGGAGAGGAAAGCCCGATATACAGGATTCACTTTGTTACGGATTTTCTCACTGATTATTGGCCGCGGTTGTTGTTGTCCTTCGAGTTGTCTTATGTTGATCTTCTTGTTGTTTTCTCACGCTCTGTTATAGTTGGTGTTCTATGTTGGTCGAGTATCCGTGTTTTGCTTTCTGGTGGGGTTCTTGGTTTACTGAATTCTATGTGTAGGTCTATCAGTCTGTTAGGCTGAGCACCTTGTTTTTCTCTGATGGTAAGTATTAGTCGTTGGCTTGTATTGCACATCTTTATGGTGTAGGTCTATATTACGAAGTTGCGTTAGGTATCACGCCTGCCTGTGTATCGTGTTGGAGCTGCACGTTGTATCACGAACACATACTGAACCCAGTAAATGGGGACGCCCAGATTAGTGTAGGTGCTATACTTAAACACCCAGCAAACATAATAATGGTCTATGCGGATTAGGACGATGAGCAATTCCTTGTTGTCATGAGAAGATAGTCAGTGATGTAACTTTACTGGAAGGATTCATTTGAAATAGCTGTCATTGCGGTGTCATACAGAGTACACGTTATTGGGGTCTCAAAACTAACTCGGGAATGGATCAAGTATTTGACTGATACTATGTCTAGTGCTTTTAATTCGGTGTCTTTACGTAGCTGGTGGATTCCTTTGCAGGACATCCCATATATTGACCCGTCCATTATTGGTGGGTACAAGTCTGGTCTCATAGCTGATAATTTCACTCGCAGAAGTTGGTTTAGGTATCTTAAGCAATACTCGTACATTAGAGTGTCAATACGCTCGAAATGTCTAACTATTGTCAACTGGTCATAGTAAGTTGTTGGACTCTACATACTCCAGAATGTCTTCAGGTAATGTTAATGGTTACATGGTTCTTTGCTCTACGTTTGATATGAGAGACTCTATAGGTTTGATGAAGTGGACGTAGATGTCTGGGCGGGTTTGTAGAGTTAACTTGAAAACTCAAAAATTAAGAGAAAACAAGATACCGATAAATCTTCTTATACGAAGCCTTCAGCCTTCCACGTGTTTCGTTCTACTAGTGTCTTATTTGTTTTTCTCTTCTTTGTACTCTTTTTTACTCATGCTGAGGCGTCCGAAAATATTTATTTATGTGTCGAGTTTTACTTCTCTAATCTTAGTTTTACTTTTTTCTCTTAGTGGACTTGTTTGTTTAGGTTGTAGGGTGCGTTTTATCTGGTCCAACTCATACCAAGTTCCAGGTGGGATGGAGCTGTGGCTATTATCATCTATGGGTGGGGGCTGGCTTAGGGGTGGGATAGGCAAGGTTGATGGGTGGTTATTACAGTTATTACGATATCGGAGATGAGTGTGTGAGATAGTCAAACTTTATTTCGTGGCATTTTTAGTGACTAGTGATCTTTGTTAAGTGGGGTGATTGGGTTCTATGTTTGGCAGAGCCTTGGTTAGTGATGGTGTTTCAGTTGATGGTGGAGATCGAAGGTGTTTTAAGTGATGGCTGGAGATTGACAGTGTTATATATATCAGTCTAGTATGGTCTGGAGAGAATAGAGCTGTATTTATAGTTTGATGGTCTGGAGTATAGAAGCATGTTTATCAGTGTCTGGATGGTTGGAGATAGAAGGCTGTTTTATAGTACTGTGGTTCCTGTGATGATGAGTCTACGTTTATCAGCTTCCTGACTGGTCTGGAGATTAGATAGGCTGCTGTTTATCAGTCTGGCAAAGCGAGCTGGAGAGAGAAAGTGTTTATCAGTCTAGATGGTCTGGGAGAATAGAAGTGTTTTTTTCAGATCTGATGGAATTGGAGACTAGAAGGCTTGTTTATCAGTTGATGGTCATGGAGATTCTGGAAGCTGTGTTATAGCAGCTCTGATGGCTGGAGAATAGAAGCTGTTTTTACAGTCTGATGGCCTGGAGAGTAGAAGCTCGTTTATCAGTCTGATGGCCTGGAGATAGAAGCTGTTTATCAAGTCCGCTGATGGAGATAGAAGCTGTTTGTGCAGTCTTGATGGTCCTGGAACGATCAGGGAAAGTGTTTTATCCGTTGATGCGTCTGGAGATAGAAGCTGGTTTTATCGGTCTGATGGCGCTGGAGAATAGAAGCTGTTTATGGTCTCTGGGGTTCTTCTGGGTCTGTGCCGTGGTCTGGTCCTTATGAGAGCCATTTCATCATAGTGGCTTGATGTTCAATTGTGACGTCACTTGATGAAACTTTAAAGTTTTGGAAATTTTGCAGGATGCAGCTGACCTCATGTCTTACAGTATGATGTACTGTTGTTTTCTTTAAGCTTATTTGAGCCTGTTCTTGCATAATATAGACTATCCATATTTGGGTAAAGACCATCTCTGTATACAGAAGTGAGAAGAAAAGATCTGTCCCATGTACGGAAGGATGTGTACGATTAATACAAATACTGGTTGGCTTCAAACGACATAGCAATTTATGAAAGCGAGATATATTAATTACTACCAAGGCAAATGAACTTTTTACAGGGCGTCACGACTTGATGTTATTTGAAATACATTCAGGTGACTCTCATGAGTGCTGGGTATTATGAGGCACGCACTAGCAAGAGGCTGACCGTATTAGTGTATTTATATTCTTTTTTGTCCTCAAAGGCTTTGACTTGAGGGTGGGAGTTAGATGTTTAACGCTTCAGGCGATTTTGGGGGGTATGTTCTTTTTTTAGGGTTAGAATCAATGGATATAAAAAGTGTGATGGATACATACCGATATGCTTAGAATTATTGCTTCTTAATTGTTTTCAGTGTTCTTGGTTCTTACTATATATTGGAAGATGCTATTACGCCGTGTAGCGCAGTATGACTATTTGGTCGCACTCGCGAAAACTTGTCGATTCTGATATTTGTTCTTGGCAAGATTGGCATATTCTTCCACACGTTTGTTCACTCAGATGAGTTGCGGGTTCCTCTGCAACATATGGTGGAAATAAGTCAATTAGGAAAACCACTTGGGGTGTGTCTGAGGCGTGTCGAAGCCGACATTGGTTGGACTTAGGTAAGATTACATTAGGTTGCAGATATGGTAAGATGGTAGTTTGTTCTATTCTATTCTCGAGTTGTAACACTACGGCATTGGCGCGTGTAGTATATATTCTCCACTGTATATGTGTAGTAGGATAATATTTGGTAGCTATAGTGTGTTTGGTTAGAGATTATAGGCCCGAAGATTCAAATAAAGTTTGGCTGAGGGGAAGACAGGGGCTGAGGGTTTCATATTTGCAGTATTGGGGAGGTAATATTTGATTTTAGGGAAACGGGAGGGGGAGTTCCCTGGCTTGCCACTGCACAGTGGAGTTCGACATGTGCTTTTTGGTGTGAACGCGCATGAGTGCGCAAAGTAATACTCATATTGCGCTCAAATAGTTTTTTAAATTTATTAGTGTTTTGTTGGTACATAGGGGGTGTGCACCGAATTTTGTGACGAGATAATATACTGTGGAAACTTTTTTAAGGAAGGCAAAGTTTCATAATTCGGGTCTCGTTAAGAATATTAGAGCACAACTGTTTTTAATTCTACAAACTTGATACGAGTCAAGAAAAATTTTGGTGGCTTATATATCAACACTGTAAGCGCTTTTTTTGCATAGGCATCTTATTTGCACAATGTTATTATAAACATGTGAGTTATATTTACTGAACAATTAAATAGGGGTATAGAAGGTAGTTACATTTTAAAGGGTTATAGAGGGGTACGATTGGGCACGGGGCCATTGGGGGAACTACTTATGTTTGATTTGATAGGGAAAAGCTAATGTAAGTCACAATAATGGGAGGTAATAATTCTTTTAGCGTTAGTATATAATCAAAGGAAAATAATAAAATGTAGACGCATCTTTTTGGAAGTCATACTTAAACAGTTAATTACATGTTATTAGTTTTATCTTAGGTAAAATACAAAAATTAAAGGATATAATCAGACATTTGTCAATTGACTATAATAATAACATAAAAAGACATTTTCTGATGATGGCCATTTACCACAAAGTAAATTAGACTCGTATAATACGGAATTTTATTTTTAAATGTTGGTCTCGCGACTTAGGTCACACATCGAGAACGTAGCAAGCATGTATAGTTATTTACATTTTGCTTCTCCAGACGGTACAGATGATATCAATAAGACGCATATAAAGCAGCAACCACTGTCAGGGGTGGAGCTTACTCTCGAATTTAAACCAATGCACTACGTTGAACGGGGTGAGAGCACATCAAGGAATGATATCTATTACTAGAGCATAGCAGACAAGAATTTAGTGACTGTAGTACGAGAAGTATATTATCTATACTCCAAAGAAAGACACTGCCTAAAAACCGATACATAATAATGGTATATAAATTTGACTGAGGTTACTTCTGGAACTTGTAAGTAAAGGAAATAACAGGATAGATAAGTATGAGCGCTCGAGGCAAAAACTCTAGAATGAGAGAAATTGCATGCGACAAGAACCAATGCAAACGGTACAGTTATCTGTTCCTTACAATTGAAACGGACGTTAATGCCACTTAAAAAACGGTGACATGTTTCTGAGACGAAGCATTCAACTTGGAATTAAGACTTAGATCATCGTAGCAGCTAAATTATGGCCACATTTTGACTCTGGTATGTTCATAGTGAGTGGCGACCCGTCATTCAGGGAGGTGGGGCTCAGCCAAACGGTTGAGCCCACCTGTGTTTAGCTATAAATATATCAGCATTAATTTTTGATGTTATTTGAGAAGATTCAAGTACTGTACAATATTTAAGTATTGTGTCCTATATGTAATGTAGCACAAATAAATATTTTTTGTTAAAGAGGCATGGGACCAAATTAGTGAGACTGCTTCTCGTGATGTTTGCGGATATATAGATGTAATGGCCATCTGCAGGGAGCTCTAGGCTAGTGGTTCTGTAGGTGGTGAGCGGGCATAGTCGAAGAGAAGCATTTCCGGAGTATAAGGGGATGTGGGTTGTGCTGTGGAGACTCTGGACTGCATGTTTTTTGTGGACTCTCATTCGCGCACCTCTTGAGCTACTGTTTTGCAACGTTGTTAGAATCATCAGTGGGGAGATAATGTCTACAAGATCTACATCTACAAAATCTACAATTCAAGCCCCTTGGGTGTGCCATAGATTTAAATTAGAGTCCCATCCAAGAAGGCTCAAGGTCATTGGCACAGAGTAAAATGACGTGAAATCACTTTATATCTACTGTAGCTTTGACTGGACTAATATGTCAACATCATACTTTCAAAATCTTGCTAGCAAGCTAGACAAGCAGTCATTAGACATTACAACACACAATTGGAAATCGCAAATTCAACAATGAGTGGTTTGGAAGGAATCAGGGTGCTAACTGCAAGTGTTGCAAGCATATAACCTGCTATTCAGTGGAGTGGGTATGTGGTCCAAGTCTGGGTTTAAGGGTTTCTTTTCCAAGCTTAAAAGGATAAACATTACAATACACACACATGGCGGCCAGAAAAGTTGAATACATTGGCCATGATATATCAAGCATGACTTCTGACGCCTTCAAAACAACTGCAAACTCGCAACTGGAAATCTCAGACAACTGGGAACTCGGAAAAAAACAAAGTTGAATCATGACGTCATGGATCTTCAGGTCGGAGCTCTAGAAAAATGCCAAAGTTCGACATGAATTCCGAGTTGGATGACCATTGAAAACTTTTTTCCCAGTGAGTCGGTATGTTTTCCGAGTTCG
>NC_036857.1:39335541-39363493 GCF_002910315.2 Salvelinus sp. IW2-2015 | reverse complement strand
AGTTCCCAGTTGTCTGAGATTTCCCAGTTGCGAGTTAGCAGTTGTTTTGAAGGCGTCAGAAGTCATGCTTGAAAGCATCATAAATCCAGAAAATGCCAGACTTTGTTCAAAGTTTGATGACAAAATTTGCCCACAAGATGGACCACCACACCACCTTTCTGTTCAAGTGAGCACAGAACAACAAGGTGAGTCCAAACATTTATTGTATGCTGCTGCATAATGATGTAATATGCCAGGGAGATATGTATACTGTAGCTAAGAAAATAATACTAAGTGTATGTTGTGTGGTAAGCTATTAGTAGCCCATGTGCCTCACCCTAATAATWTGGTCCCTTTTCCCCTCTTAACTTAGCCTACTGTTCTGACTTGGTGGTGCACATGTAGCCTATAGCCTGTTTTAGAGACATGTAATCATTGAATATTGTAAGAGGTTTCATTGTCTGCTTATATGCCCCCTTAACTTATCCTACAGTTCTGACTTGGTGTACCGGGAGAATACTGTAAGAACAGCCCATYTTCTGAATTCTGTCGCTGTACATTTCTAAAGTGCTGAATAAATAGTTATATTGACTACGTTCGTCCTAGCTCGCTGATGACCTTGTACCTAGCCGGTGGGGATTCCGGTGGGGTGCCCCCACCCAGGGAGTGGCGGTGCTAGTAACACTAGCTGCAGTAACCCATGGGGAGTGGGTCACTCGGACAATCATTGTGGCCCTGGTGGCACAAAATAATCAAAAGGTCTGACTGCACAGAGATGCTTGGGAAAATGGTCACAACGGGGGACCAGTATGTTTGTGTCTCCGGGCAGGGGGGTGTATCTAAGCGCCATCAGCTAGGACTTYACATTGGTTAATGAAATCTCCCCATTCTTGATCAATTTTGCATGCCTTCTCTAACAGCTACAACTGTATGCATTTGCACATTAAGTCTTCTCTTGAGTTGGGCTCAGGGATGGAACAACTGTCTGAGCTGGTGGTTATTTGTGGGGNGCCTGTAGAAAAACAAATGATAGTCCCACTAATCGCAAACCAGATGAGATGGCGTATCGCTGCAGAATGCTGTGGTAGCCATGATGGTTAAGTATGCCTTGAATTCTAAATAAATCACAGACAGTGTCACCAGCAAAGCACCATCACACCTCCTCCTCCATTCTTCACGGTGGGAACTACAAAGACACGGCGGTTGGAACCAAAAATGTCTAATTTGGACTCATCAGACCAAAGGACAGATTTCTACCTGTCTGATTTCTCATGCTACTTGGCCCAAGCAAGTTTTTTCTTCTTATTGGTGTCCTTTAGTAGTGGTTTCTTTGCAGCAATTTGACCATGAAGGCCTGATTCACGCATTCTCCTCTGAACAGTTGATGTTGAGATGTCTGTTACTTGAACTCTGTGAAGCATTTATTTTGGCAGCAATATCTGAGGCTGGTAACTCTAATGAACTTATCCTCTGCAGCAGAGGTAACTCTGGGTCTTCCTGTCCTGTGGTGGTCCTTATGAGAGCCAGTTTCATCATAGTGCTTGATGTTAATTGTGACAGCACTTGAAGAAACTTTCAAAGTTCTTGAAATTTTCCAGATTGACTGACCCTCATGTCTTAAAGTAATGATGTACTGTTGTTTCTTTAAGCTTATTTGAGCTGTTCTTGCCATAATATAGACTTATCCATATTTGGTAAAAGACCATCTTCTGTATACCACCCCTACCTTCTCACAACACAACTGATTGGCTCAAACGCATTACGAAGAAAATAATTTCCACAAATGAACTTTTTAACAAGGCACACCTGTTATTTGAAATACATTCCAGGTGACTACCTCATGAAGCTGGTTGAGAGAATGCCAAGAGTGTGCAAAGCTGTCATCAAGGCAAAGGGTGGCTACTTTGTTTGCTTATTATTATTATTATTTGCATAATCTATTTTGATTTAACACTTGTTTGGTTACTACATGATTCCATATGTGTTATTTCATAGTTTTCATGTCTTCACAATTATTCTACAATGTGGAAAATAGTCAAATTAAGAAAAACCCTTGAATGAGTATGTGTGTCCAAACTTTTGACTGGTACTGACTGTAGAACAGTCTTCTCCCCTTTTTAAAATGCACCCTTCCTTGGATAATTTTGATTGGTGTCTGGTAACACTTAGGCCCCAATTCAATAAATTGCAGATAAAGGAACCACACTGCAGGTTCTCATACTTTACGCAGTATTGGAGGTTAATATTCTGATTTTAGGCAACCGGAGGGGAGTTCCCCTGGGCATCCCACTGCACAGTGAGTTCCACATTTTGTTGAACCAGCCAAATCATCCAAACAAATTATTTGTTGAAAGGGTGTCACAAAATAGAAGTACTCTGCACTTTAAGAAAGCAGTTCTAGTTACTGACACCCTTGAAACTTTTCACAGACACTTATTTGAAGCATATTGATCTGTTTAACAAATTAGTATCTTAACAATTAAAGAACAAATGTTACATTTTAAAGGCTTTAAAGGGGTACAGCCTATTGAACCTTTATTTTGACAGGGAAGACATAGAGACCGAGGTCTCTTTTAGCCCTGTATAATACAATATAAAATACACATTAAACACTACATACTGTATATTAAAATACAAAAACAAATAAAGCACAAATAAAACATCACAAATCATGCCTCCACAAATAAATTCCCAATCAATACTTTAAATTGCCCGAACGGCACCAGAACATCAAGATGAAATTCATTTCACATTTTGTTCCAACGGTACGCAATAAAGCTAAAAGCAGACCCTCGGAACCTCGAATTAACCAATCGCGTGAACGGGTGAGGCAACTCAGGTGTCTATACTTAAAACAGCAAAGTTAGATGAGACGGAAGTTTATCTACCGACCTGCTAAAATCAATAAATGGTTAATTGTGCGTACTTGAACTTGTCAGTAAAGAAATAAAGGAGATAAAGTCGAGCCTCAAAATGAATGACGAAAAAGCTGCGACAGAAACAAGCAAACGGTACAGTCATTACTATTGAAACGGACGTTAATGAACTTAAAAAGGTGAACATGTTTCTGAGAGAAGCCTTACTTGGAATACAGACTAGATCCATGTGAGAAAATCTGGCACTTACTGGTATTCAGTGGCGACCCGTCATTCAGGGCAGGTGGGGCTAAGCTAAACAGGTGAGCCCCACCTGTTTAGCTAAAAAATATATACATATTTTGCATGTTATTTTGGCATTAATACATGTCACATATCAGTTTGCAGACAATGTAAAAAAATATATTTTTTAAAGCATACAAACATGGTCTCTTTTTTTGCTTTCTTGAGTAAGGCCACTCACCCTAGCTCAGTGCTTTTAGTGGTGGCGGGGCAGCCAGCGGAAAATACGGAGCATAAGGGTTGGTATGTGCTGTGATTGGCTCAGTGTTCTGTCACTCATCGGGACACTACATCACTGCAAAATCTACAGAATCTACATCACTGCAAAATCTACAGAATCTACATCTACAAAATCTACAATTCAAGCCCCTTGGGTGCTGCCATAGATTTAAATTAGAAGTGCCCATCCAAGAAGGCTCAAGGTCATTGGCCACAGATAAAATGACGTGAAATCACTTTATATCTACTGTAGCTTTGACTGGACTAATCATGTCAACATCATACTTTCAAAATCTTAGCTAGCAAGCTAGACAAGCAGTCATTAGACATTACACAACAAATTGGAAATCGCAAATTCAACAATGAGTGGTTTGGAAGGAATCAGTGGCTAACTGCAAGTGTTGCAAAGCAATTACTAACCTGCTATTCAGTGGAGTGGGTATGTGGTCCAAGTCTGGGTTTAAGGGTTTCTTTTCCAAGCTTAAAAGGATAAACATTCACATACAACACCATGGGCCAGAAAAGGTTGAATACATTGGCCATGATATCAATCAAGCATGACTTCTGACGCCTTCAAAACAACTGCAAACTCGCAACTGGGAAATCTCAGACAACTGGGAACTCGGAAAAAAACAAAGTTGAATCATGACGTCAGTGATCTTCAGGTCGGAGCTCTAGAAAAATGCCAAAGTTCCCGACATGGAATTCCGAGTTGGATGACCATTGAAAACTTATTTTCCCAGTCGGAGCTCGTTTTTTCAGAGTTCCCAGTTGTCTGAGATTTCCCAGTTGCGAGTTAGCAGTTGTTTTGAAGGCGTCAGAAGTCATGCTTGAAAGCATCATTTAAAATGCCAAATGCCAGACTTTGTTCAAAGTTTGATGACAAAATTTGCCCACAAGATGGACCACCACACCACCTTTCTGTTCAAGTGAGCACAGAACAACAAGGTGAGTCCAAACATTTATGTATGCTTGCTGCATAATGATGTAATATGCCAGGGAGATATGTATACTGTAGCTAAGAAAATAATACTAAGTGTATGTTTGTGTGGTAAGCTATTAGTAGCCCATGTGCCTCACCCTAATAATTTTGGTCCCTTTTCCCCTCTTAACTTAGCCTACTGTTCTGACTTGGTGGGTGCACATGTAGCCTATAGCCTGTTTTAGAGACATGTAATCATTGAATATTGTAAGAGGTTTCATTGTCTGCTTATATGCCCCCTTAACTTATCCTACAGTTCTGACTTGGTGTACCGGGAGAATACTGTAAGAACAGCCCATTTCTGAATTCTGTCGCTGTACATTTTCTAAAGTGCTGAATAAATAGTTATATTGACTACGTTCGTCCTAGCTCGCTGATGACCTTGTACCTAGCCGGTGGGGATTCCGGTGGGGTGCCCCCACCCAGGGAGTGGCGGTGCTAGTAACACTAGCTGCAGTAACCCATGGGGAGTGGGTCACTCGGACAATCATTGTGGCCCTGGTGGCACAAAATAATCAAAAGGTCTGACTGCACAGAGATGCTTGGGAAAATGGTCACAACGGGGGACCAGTATGTCTGGTCTCCGGGCAGGGGGTGTATCTAAGCGCCATCAGCTAGGACTTACATTGGTTAATGAAATCTCCCCATTCTTGATCAATTTTGCATGCCTTCTCTAACAGCTACAACTGTATGCATTTGCCACATTAAGTCTTCTCTTGAGTTGGGCTCAGGGATGGAACAACGTGTCTGAGCTGGTGGTTATTTGTGGGAGTGTGTGTGTGTGTGTGTGTGTTGTGTGTGTGTGTGGTGTGTGTGTGTGTGTGTGTGTGTGTGTGTGTGTGTGTGTGTGTGTGTGTGTGTGTGTGTGTGTGTGTGTGTGTGTGTGGTGTGTCCTACATCGTGTTGCTTTGGGGTAATGATGTTAGGGACAATACAGGATGAAACACAACAAATAATAATTGCTTGCCAAAAGTGTAATTTTGTATAATGCCAATCCTGGTTATATGAACATTCCTTCGTGTGAAACTGCCAACATTACGTATATTATTTGTTAATTGTGTAAATAAATGAATATATGCAACAACACCAAAAATAGTTTTTTTTTAAATGACTGTATACAATACAATCAACGTTGGAAATTCTTTGGCAGTGATATGCTTCTGTTGTGTAGATGGCACTGGTGCTCTTTTTAAAGGATGGGTCCAATCTCTCATAGGCCTAGGATACAGGTGGACAGTGGTGGTCTGCCAGTCACTGGGAAGACAACCCAACGTGGGATGGGGGGAGGTTTTGGCAGGTGGAATAGGGAGAACAATTGAAGGTTTACTCAGTAGCAGAACAAATAACATGGTACAGCTATATGGACACTCACTCATCACGGTACTTTTTAAATGGTAAGTTTACAAACACATTATGGTAAATATTAATTGAAACTGTATCTCACTATGGTAAATGGTGAAAAAGTATAAGTATATTACGTATTGGATCACAAAATAATATATTTTGATTACTGGGTAGTTTACCAATATGGATGAAGTGGACATGCTCGGTATTCATGTCCCGAAAGAAAGAAAATGATGGAATTAGATAAAATGTTAATAGATAAGATCTATCAAGAACGCCTAGTTCATCTCAGACTCCTGCTGCCCTTCAGTCCCTTGACTGTTGGCCCTGATGGAGACATGGATCACCCCAGGGAACACTGCTACTCCACTGCTACTCTTCATCTAACTACGTTTTCTCTCATAGTCTGAGAGCATCTGGTCGTCGCGGAGGTGGCACATGTCTACTCATTTCTCCTAACTGGAGATCTCTTTTCTCCCTCTCTCACCTGTCCATCTCCTCATTTCAATTCCATGCCGTCACTGTCACTTCTCCTCTTAAGATTAACGTTATTGTCATCTACTTTACTTCACTGACTTTTTTGTCCCCTTGGGGAAATTTTGTTGCAGTGTCATGTACACGTTTAAAGTGCCGTTTACTGAGTGGATAAGAACATTAGCCTGCTGACCTTACTGGGTCTATAGGAACATTAGTAGGAACATTAGCCCGAGCTATTTAGGAGGGATATCACACCTGGCACAAATGTTTGTCTAGTTCTGTTTTTCCTGCTGAGGGGTGCCCTATACCTGCGCCCAGAGGGGAGTAGCTCAAAGTCCAGGTACAGGGGGTGGCTTGGGTCTAAAATGATTTTGTGAGCCTTACGGAGGGCCCTGACCTTAAAGATCTCATCCAGGCCTGTCTGTTTGACTCCAAGTACCTTGCTTGCTGTGGTGATAATCCTTCTCAGGATATTTCTCTGGCTGACAGTGGCATTGCCAAACCAACAAACAATATAAAAAATATAAATACTCTCAATGAAAGATTTGTAAAACAGAGTAAGTATAGTACAAGTAACATTAAACGATCCAAGCTTTTTGAGAAAGTACAGTCTCTGTTGGCTCTTTATGTAGATCAGGTCTGTACATTTACTCCACTGGCAGTGGAGGCAGAAGAAAAGTCAACAAACAATACCCTGACATGAGATTTGGCACCCTCTAGATGTCTGTAGACCATGTCGAGGAGAGTAAGAATGGCAGAGGTGTGACCAAGTCATTGTTTTACAAGTCACAAGTAAGTCTCAAGTCTTAGCACTCAAGTCCCAAGTCAAGTCCGTCAAGTATCAAGTCAAGTCTCAAGTCCTAAACTTTGAGTTTCGAGTCCTAAACAAGTCATAATGTAATATTTTTCATATTTTTAACAAGAGTAATAGTTAGTATATTACATTTATGCAAATCATGGATGCTTTTTCCATGGAAATACATGGGTAGCCATGAGAAAGACCCTCCCCCCTCTCTCTGTGACAGCGGGAGAGGCGTGGTAGGCTGGGTCGGGTCGTGTGGGGTGGTTGCTCTCCTGTAGATGAATTAAACAGCAGAGTATCTACTGGCCATCCAACATGGCAATTCACATAGAATCGAGTACAGATCTATATATTGCATTTCTATCTGGAAAACTGTGTCTGAATGTGGTGCCTCAGATGAAATAAGCAGTCGTTCTTCATTCATTATCAATGGAGAAAGCTCAAAACTGCGGAGGACAGCAGAGAGCGGGATGGTGGGATTTGTGTGAAGCATAAACACAGAGGTTCAAGCACTCACTGTAATCGGCAGGTTAGGAGAGTACACAACCATTCTAGGAGGCACTCTGCCACAAATGTGCTCATTTGGTCTTTTCCAGCTCCAAACAGCGTGGTGGCGAGTCAATCTGCAAGTCTAATCTAGGCAAGCAGTGATGAGCGCACATAACAATACAGGCTCCAGACATCACAAGCCAGCAAGAACAATCCCATGAAACAAACAAGTTACAGGGTTTCTCCCTCTCCAGGAGGCGACAGTAGGTTGGCCGGAGGTAGACAACATTGTGGTCTGATGTCCCCAGGGGAGATCTGGTGGTGGCAGAGAACGCATTTGGTATTGTCCCATAGCACAAATCAAGAGTCTTGTTTTTCCTAGTGTGACATTTCACATACTGGTGGTATGCGCGCAGGACTTTGTGCGAAGTACAGTTGTTAAAATCCCCTAAAATACATTTGGGTGCGTCGGGGGAGATAGATTCCAGTTTCTGTGACAGATTATAAATAATCTCTGATGCCTTTGTTATATTAGCTTTCGGTTGAATGTACACAACGGTAACAAACAATTTGGGGAACTCACGGGGCAGATAGTAGGGTCGCAGTGATACAGACAGCAGTTCAATGTCGGGGCTACAGAGTCTCTCTCTTACCAGGATCGATTTACACCACTGGTCCCTGACAAGTAGGCAGATGGCCATGCTCCGTCGCAATCTTTGCTCTCTCTCTCTCTCATGACTCTTTCCTTTTCTATCCTATCATCTCTCCCTTCTAAATCATTCTCCCTCCTGTCTCCTGATTCTGTCTCATTTGACCCTACTATCCTCCCTTTTCATGTCCTACAGTATGACTCGCACTGTGCCCTTTCCTCCCTTGCTTCTCCGTGGCTGAGTGACTCATTGTGATGTTACAGAACAGGGCTGCGGGCAGCTGAGCAAAAATGGAGAGAAACTAAGCTTCCGGATCCTATCATCCTTTCACTCTGTCCTTTCTATCTTCTCTTCCTCTGTATCCGCTTCTAAATCCATGTTCTACCACTATAAATTCCAATCTTTTTCCTCTAACACTCGGAAAGTTTTCTCCTCCCTCCTTAATCCTCCATCCTTTCCCTTTTCCTCCTCCCTCTCTGCGGACGACTTTGTCAACCACTTTGAAAAGAAGGTTGACGACATCCGCTAGTCATTCACTCAGCCTATTGAGTCCACTGGTCTCACTCACACAGAAGTACCCTATGCCTTGACCTCTTTCTCCCCTCTCTCTCCAGATGACATCCTGCGACTAGTGAGGTCTGGCCACGCAACAACATGCCCGCTACACCCCAAAATTACATCTTGAATCAACTTCCTATTTAGCAACAAAGCATCCTTCACTCATGCTGCCAAACATACCCTCATAAAACTGACTATCCTACCGATGCTCGACTTCGGCGATGTCATTTACAAAATAGCCTCCAAAACTCTACTCCGCAAATTGGATGCAGTCTATCACAGTGCCATCCGTTTTGTCACCAAATCCCCATTTACTACCCACCACTCTCGTTGGCTGGCCCTCGCTTCATATTCGTTGCCAAACCCACTGGCTCCAGGTCATCTATAAGTCTTTGCTAGGTAAAGCCCCACCTTATCTCAGCTCACTGGTCTTTTTCTATTTTATTATTGACTGTATGTTTGTTTATTCCATGTGTAACGCTGTGTTGTTGTTTGTGTTGCACTGCTTTGCTTTATCTTGGCCAGGTCGCAGTTGTAAATGAGAACTTTTTCTCAACTTGCCTGCCTGGTTAAATAAAGGTCAAATAAAAGAAACATTAAGGTGCAGGTGTAGTACCTGTCTCTTATACACATCTAGATGTGTATAAGAGACAGCTGTTGGCCCTGATGGAGACATGGATCACCCCAGGGAACACTGCTACTCCACTGCTACTCTTCATCTAACTACGTTTTCTCACATAGTCTGAGAGCATCTGGTCGTCGCGGAGGTGGCACATGTCTACTCATTTCTCCTAACTGGAGATCTTCTCTTTTCTCCCTCTCTCAGGTCGCAGTTGTAAATGAGAACTTTTTCTCAACTTGCCTGCCTGGTTAAATAAAGGTCAAATAAAAGAAACATTAACTCATGCTCTGGAATGCTCTTTAGGTTTTATCACCCAAAAGACATCATAAATCTCCTCTGTCAGTGTTAGCTCCCAGAGGCCCATCCTCAGTAGAACATACACACAATAGTTATAAGAATCCTCTATTATGTTGCATAAAACAACCATTTGATGCAATAAAAGTATTATAACATAATCTTGCAAWTTTCTGCAACTCGCGGTAACATAAAGAAATACTCGCCATGATCTACTCACGCTACTGAAACGCGAGAMATTATAACTTCGCTTCGATCAAACGAACATATCTTCTCAAATGTATTTAATTGGCCGGCCCATATGTCCTCGCTCAATAAACGCATACTAACCGAGTCTGTTCGCTCGTTAAGCACGAGAGACAGAAATAATACTTTGCTTTGGCACAACAGGTCTATTTCTCAGAATTCCTAAATCGGCCAGCCCATATGTCRTGGCTCATAGGCATTKAGTAATTCACCCTACACACTGACCCTTCGTCAGATATACAACACCACATTCAATCTCTCCCTAGTATCTGGATGAAAAGGATCCACACACCCCACTCTCAACAATAKTCCTGKCTACAGCACTATTGGTGTATAACGTAATTTGCTACACAATTCATAAAGACAGAAGTCAACAGTAAGGCCTAGTTTTATCTTAGATTCCTCGCACGGGGGCTCCAATATGTTGTGACGAAATCAAAACTAATTTCACACATATATTATTTAGTATATGTAAAGACAACATTAAATGAATTAAGAATAGTCTGATGGGTGACAATATTAGCCTATCACTTGTGAATGATGTATTATCACTTGTGAATGATGCCCAGCGTGGGCAGTAAGGCAAGACTTTTTCAAATCATAGTCGCACACATCATGTAGCCTAGCCCATAGGCCAATATGTTTTGATAAGGCTTGTATCACAACTAAAGTGGCCAAATACCTTCTAAAAATTAAGCACACTAATCCGCTTTACAACCGGTGAAGAGCCTAACTGGTATAAATAGGTGACACGTGAGTTTCAATTTTGAGGAAGATCATTTTCACCATAATGCACCTTTATAATAAAGCATTACATGCGTAATCACATTTGCGGTCACTTTTGAGAACAGTGTTTTCCCTCTAATTGATGTTGGACCATTTGCGCTTATAGCCTACTGCCATGTGCGCATTGCCGTYKTTTTAYTGTGAAGAAATAGCTTAATAGTTKATCAACATTTTAAGCTAAACATTCTGATCTGTTGCATCAGCCTCATTGCTTTTAACAGTTTTTTGGATTCGAGTGMTTGTATTAATTTGGGATCTAMCGCGTCCRACAACAGTCCCAGCGTACAGTACCAGTCAAAAGTTTGGACACACCTACTCGTTCAAGGGTTTTTCTTTATTTTTACTATATTCTATGAAATAACACATATGGAATCATGTAGTAACCAAAAAAGTGTTAAACAAATCAAGATATATTTTTMATTCTTCAAAGTAGCCACCCTTTGCCTTGATGACAGCTTTGCACACACACTTGACTGTTGTTTCTCTTTGCTTATTTGAGCTGTTCTTGCAATAATATGGACATGGTCTTTTACCAAATAGGGCTATCTTCTCTATACCACKCCTATCTTGTCACAWCACAACTGATWGGCTCAAAAGCATTAAGAAGGAAAGAAATTCCACAAATTAACAAGGCACACCTGTTAATTGAAATGCATTCCAGGTGACTACTTCATGAAGCTGGTTGAGAGTATGCCAAGAGTGTGCAAAGCTCTCATCAAGGCAAAGGGTGGCTACTTTGAAGAATCTCAAATATAAAATATATTTGGAATTATTTAACACTTTTTTGGTTACTACATGATTCCATATGTGGTATTTCATAGTTTTGATGTTTTTACTATTATTCTACAATGTAGAAATTAGTAAAAATAGATAAAAACCCTGGAATGAGTAGGTGTGTCCAAACTCTTGACTGGTACTGTATGTTTGGAATATTTATTTGTTGCACAGAAGGACAAGTTGACCAATAGAATAGGTACATTTTTGTACTATGGGCGTTAGTAAATTGACATAGGCTAGTGCTGTTGCTCTTTGTTAGGCCTACTCATATTGTTGGCTGACGATAAGTAGGCTAAATGTGGACAGTTCTTCTAATATCTTCAATATGCGCCTTGGATTCTTATAAGATGGACATGGTTGCGTCCCCGATGTGTCGGTCTTCACTTGTAGCCTACTTCCTACCTCTGAAAAGGACCCGATCATGTAACGGCATTGGCCAATAGAATTGATGTATCTGAGAGAGCCATGTGAGTTAGAGGTGCTTCGGAGCACGGCAGCTGAGGGAAGGGAATTATAATTATTATWTTCAGCCCAAAGGCACAARYGCCACAAAWGGCATGCATTTTTTAGGGGGCATTACYGCCACACAAGGGGGATGCCGCCAGGAAATTAAAGGCCTGGTGTGAATATTATCAAGTGCTTGTCAAATTGTGAATGAGAGACTGATGAAGTCTGTGCAGCCTGCGCAACAAACAAATCAGAGCTCATGCTTTTCATGCAACTTTTTTCAAACCATCATTAGAGTCGCATCATGTAGCCTTAAAATTAAAAAAATTAATTAATTAATTAATCATCACAAACGTTTGGCTATATGTTTTATCACAACMAAAGTTGTATAAATAACTAAATTAAGCATATAGGAGAGCCTGCTTCTTTGTTATCTGCTCAACACAGAATAGCCGCAAGTGCGCACTTCCTTGGAAATCGTTTGGAGAAAATATCCTTTCTATTTTATTCAGCTATGTTAAATTGCTTGTGTTAACTGTGAGTACGCTAGAGAAGAGACCAAACGTCATGGCATGCGCATCGCACACAAAGGTTAGCCCATAATGAGTCATTCAGTTCAAATGTGTATGAGCCCAACATATGATTATTTTCTTTTTTTAATATGTATTTATTTTTTTTTTTTTTTTACATGTTTGTTTTACTGAAGGTTGTGGTGGTGCTGATGATGATGGTGATGCACATTTTTATTGAACCTTTATTGAACTAGGCAAGTCAGTTAAGAACAAATTCTTATTTACAATGACGGCTTACCCCGGCCTAACCTGGACGACGCTGGGCCAATTGTGTGCTGCCCTATGGGATTCCCGATTACGGGCAGTTGTGATACAGCCCGGGATCGAACCCGGTTTTGTAGTGACACCTCTAGCACTGTGATGTAGTGCCTTAGATCGCTGCGCCACTCAGGATCCCCAATAATGATGAAGATGGCTGTTTCACAGGGTATAGGCCCAGTAAGGAAAGATGTGTGTTTGTATGCGAGCGCGCGAGGTCATCCATGGACATTGAACATTTGTTGAATTTTGGTCAGTCCGCCCTGGCCATGATTTCAGTCCTAATCGGCCTTGATTTGCCCCGAAAACAGATGTCTACGAGTGGTTCAGATTTGGTGCATATACATTTTCGTTTTGGTTTTTGGTACTACTATTTTAACAAGTATGTGGTACATTTTCTAAASACTTAGTACAAAACTCCAAACTGTTAATACTTGTAACACAGTCAGTCTTACATTGAAAACGTTTCATTGTCCATTCATTTAGTTTATTAACACCTTTCATCAAACAATCGCTGATTCAAAATCCAAAGTTTTCTGTGAAATATGTTTTCTGTGAAATGAGTACATAGGTTTAATCACCAAAACACAACATAATGATAACTTCTTAACTTAGTTATTTTAACAACCACTTAATCCAATAGCAAAAAATGTAAGATASAACTCAATATTAGGAAGATGTTTTCAATGTTTTGTACATTCAGTGTACAATTATATTTTGTTCATTTAGCAGATAGTCTTATCACACCATTGTGCCATCAGACTTCTGATGCCAATGCAGGGTGAAAAGGGGCCACAGAATTGTGAACCGCTATAAAAAATGGTATAGAAAAGTATTTGAAAATACAAATTACAGCTCTCGAAAGTATCTTGTTACAAAATACATTGGAGTGTAGTTCAGCCCAGTGTAATACAAATTACAAAATATATACATGTAACAGAAATACTGCTCTTCTCTGATTGTAATCGTGTATTGTAGTTTACAGTATTGTACCTATGTTTTGTAGTGGTCCTGTACATGGCTTAGTTCATAAGAGCATGGCACTAGCAACACCAGAGTTGTGGGTTTGATTGCCACTGGGGTCACATACCAAAATGTGTGGATGGTTGGCACTTTGGATAAAAATGTCTGCTAAGTAAATGGCATGTGTTACAGTTCTGTATAGGCAAATGCAATTTTTGTAAAGTAGTTTTAACCCCCCCTCCCAACAAGAATACCCCAGCCACTTCCTTCTGGATAAATGTGTACTGTACTGGGGATACATTTCTTTCTTGTTTTAGACTTCCTGGATTATTTGCATTGGTATTGGTATTGTGTTGTTATTTTGTATTACTGCCCTGTAGGAGCTAGACACACAAGCAATTTGCTGCACCTGCTGTAACATCTGCTAAACTGTGTACGCGACTAATACATTTTGATTTGTTAAATACAGTACATCTCTGATCTTGTCAATATCAGATTTTTTAAATAACGTACTGTGAAGTAAAATCAAGGACCGAGTTTGGGAAACCCTGTAGTACACAATGGAAGAGAGTTGATTAAATAGCCATGCCATACCGCTGTTTCTTTTGGGAACGGCATAATGACAACAATCTAATTAATCACTCTTTCTCATATTCAGAAAATAGCAAAAAAAGGAACTATATACAATGCATACATTGGAAAAACACATTTCACAGTAGACAACTAGTAGAAAAATGTACAATCTCATTACATAACCCATTATACAGACTGACAAGAAAACGAACATTTAATTTTCCTCAATAAATATACTGTACTATACTTCAATCCCTAAAATGTTGAAGTGAAATAATGTACGTTTGAAATTTGTCCGTTGAAACCACTACCCAAAAAATATGCATTTTCAACATCTGTAAAAGACTTCTTTTCAACTTTCACTTAGACTGAAAATGAACGTGACTTCAACGTCCATAAAAGTGACTTTTCAACCACATTTTTCTCACTGGCGTGTGCATGCGTACAGTAATTCCTCATTTAAAGGTTTTGAGATTATGCTGCTGGATTTAGAGGTAATTTGTGGTTTAGTACGGTACCCTGCGTCACTGCTTCATTGCTCCAGACCACCGCAAGGGGGCGTTAGAGCACTGATTATGCTTTTGGGTACAGTGTAAAGTGTTGGTCCCAAGGTGCTACTGTGTCTGAATGAATGCTGTCAATGAATGGGCGATATAAACCAAATAGAAACTGATAATTGTGCACAACTTCACAATTGAATTTGAATTAGCTGAATGAGGAGGATGAAGAAGAAGAAGAGGGTGATTGAATTTAGAACAATAGTGTAAGAATTGCTATTCCTGTCCCGCAGGTACACCTGAAAAAATACCCTTTTTTTGTTTCTACTTCGTCAGAAGAAGCTGTAACTTGACTGTAGCATATTAATTATTAAAACTGTTGTTACACTAAGGTTTTTGTTCTAAGTGAAATGAAAATGTTCAGTTATATTCCATGATATTCTTAAAATATGTGTTGACTGAATATCAGCAGCAAGTGATGTGTGCTAAATAAACAAGTTGATGGCTCAGTCATATGGCCTCAGCTACTAGGCACAGATAAAATACAACTCAAAAAAAGGTTTCACATATTTTCAAGACCTGAGCTATTTAATTGATTTGTTTAATTTATTACATTTACTTGTTGTAACATCTGCTTCCAACTAACACTCTCAAACACACAGATCCCCTGAACACAGCTCACTCTCTAGATCCCAATCACCTGAATTCTGATCACCTGTTCACACACCTGTATGTCATTACCACACACTATTTAGTTCAGTTCTTTGCACACCATCATTGTGAGGTATTGTTTGTTTTGTGACACACTTCTATTTGGAGCTCATCATTTAATCCTCCCGTGTATGATAGATTTTGCCTGCCTCACTAACGACGCCTATTCCCTGCCTGTACATTAGCCTATCGGATTTCCTGTTATCAACCTATTGCCTGATCTCCCGGACGAAGTTACTAGCCTTTTCCCTGCCTGTACTGTTGCCCTTTTTGGACCCCCTGTGTATGACCTTCTGCCTGCCCCTGGACCCAGCTACCATTTGCAATAAACACCTGCTGTGCCCTGTGCTTGAAACCAGCTCTCTGTCACCCACCGTGTTCATTACACTTGTGGAATGTTCCTGAATAGATAACAACAATAGAAAGAAGCTGGTGGAGCATCTGGTGGAGCATCTGGTGGAGCATCTGGTGAAGCATCTGGTGGAGCATCTGGTGGAGCATCTGGTGGAGCATCTGGTGGAGCATCTGGTGGAGCATCTGGTGGAGCATGGAGTGAAAGTGTACTGTAAGTACGCTACAACGCTGTGGGCCAGGTGGAAACGGTTTAGCAGCCTGCCAATAAATTGGAATACATCCACCCTTAATGTCAATGTCAGGTTTTTTGCTTTTCACTGAATCTCRGTTAGGATATTGGTTAGACTACAATCAGGCTGTGGAATAATGTAGCCTAAATAAGAGAACTGTCACGCCCTGACTTTAGTTATATTTGCTTTCTTTATTATTTGGTTAGGTCAGGGTGTGACAAGGGTGGTTTGTTTAGTTTTTGTATTGTCTAGGGTTTTGTGTCTTGTCTAGGTTTTTTGGTTATCTATGGGGATTTTGTGTTGTCTAGGGGTAGGTAGGTTTATGGTGGCCTAAATGGGTTCCCAATCAGAGACAGCTGTTTATTGTTGTCTCTGATTGGGGAGCCTATTTAGGTTGCCATTTTCCATGTGGGTTTTGTGGGTAGTTGTCCATGTTTAGTTGCCTGTGAGCACTACGTTGGCGTCACGTGTCGGTTTATTGTTTTGTGGGCGACATCGGTAAATAAAAAAGTATGTACGCTCAAGACGCGGCGCCTTGGTTCACTCCTTTAAAAGGCCGTGACAAGAGCCTATTATTTTGCTCCATCGCATACAGTATAGGCAACTCCAAACGCCCACAGAGGTTGTGAAATACAGTATGAACACGAGACTCACGTTGCGGTTCATTTATTGTTTAATTATTCAAGGCTCCCTTTGTTATTTCGTTTAATATAAATAAAATGCTTGAACGAATGAATGATATATATATCGAAGAACACTTGAGATTATGGGGCAATCATCAGATCAAATGTGAGGACACAACAGTTAATCTGATACAAGACTAAAGTTATCAATATCACAGACCTGCTTTGCCCTAAAGAAAAATGCATCAACCACTTACAAATATGTCAATTTATTATAATCCAAATAATAATCAAAACAACCTTATAATAGGTAATGATTTTTATATTTCCAAAAGACTCATTTACAGTATTTGTTCATCAACATCTTTATGTTTTTGTTTATAAAAAAATAAGACTCGTTKAAAATGCAGATGTTTATTTCAACTACATCTCAACTACATTTTAGATGCACTTCCCCCCCCAGCTCCACGACCACTGGTAAAACCTTGCTGAGATGATCAATGTATTTGTTGCATTGTTGTATCGTCAGTTTCTCACGCCTAAACATCTTGATGGCAACAGTTCACCTTTGCTTGTACGGTTGGCAGAGTTATGGATTCATGTTTTCAGATGATGCCAAACAAGTTTGATCGGGTTTAAATCAGGAGACCTACATGTAGAGATTAAAAAAATATTTCTAGATGTACTCTAGGTGAGGTGAGTCTCATTAGTGTTGAGTAATGTGCTGCTGTAGATTTACTTACTCTGCTGGAGTCTTGAKCCAGTGTATGCCCTCATTTGCAATGCAAAGCTAGGTGGCAGTGTGTTTTGAGTCATTGTCTGCATTTGAGAGAGATGTGTCATCATATCTACAGTATGTGCTACAGCATAATCAAAGTGAGGACGTGGGAGGTCTGCTGTATACTTATGGCCTATTGTAACCTGGAGTCACCTTTCCAGTACTCTCTCACCCCACCCTAAACTCTGCCCTTAACACAGTTACCATTAAAAAAAATGATATTTATCTCCAAATTTTTCCATTGAGACCAAAGAGAACAGATGGAATGGACATAGTTTTCAGCAAGCCAGCTTCTTTCTATGGTGCTACACATTCCAGAGCTACGGGCGATACGGAGAGTCAGGCGGCATTAGCAGAGAGTCAGGTGGAGAATGACGCGTTGAAGAGGGTGAGAGACGAGATGATGGAGTCACAATCCATGTCAGGTACYCCTATGAGCTCTGGAACTCCACCTCCGACAGGCAGAGGCAACAATCGTGGCGGGTTCGTCAGGTCGTCTGTTCACCCTGACATCTCCATTCCTCACCATGAGTGTACACAGAATACCAACTAGGATGGACCCCGAGGCAAATTTGTCTTACCAGTGAACCTTCGAGTGTTCATCATGAAAACTGTGTTTCAGAAGTTTCTGTCCATGACTGATGCAACCCGAAAAAGCATTAAAGACAGAGTTAACGAGTACTTGAGGTCGCTGAGAAAGTCTGGGCTTCGCCAGTTCTCCCTTATCTAAGGCATACAGTATATGTTGACTACAGTATACATCTCATTGTCCTGTTGGTTTTTGTCACACTGCACAGTAGCCTAATAAATATATGCATCTTGAATCAGTAAAAAATATATATTTCTACCACTGTAGATGCATTGTTTTTATTTTGAGAATAAAGTTTTCGGTTCACAGTAGTGYTGGACATTGGTCACAGTTCACGCATTGATGAGCTATTAAATTGGACAATAGCCAGCCGAAACSCTCATGATAGCTAATTTGTGATCGGCACGAATTTGTGTCTGGCAATCCAGACACAATGGCAAATGCAACGACAAATAATGTACATTTATTATAATCCACATAATACTTAACCATACAAAAATAAAACAATTTCTGTGTGTAAATACATTTGACRGCAATGCTAGTCGGTCTATAGAACAATTTGCACAATTGTATTTCTCAACTGGTAATTGAAGCGCGCCTCCCATTCACCACTCAAGTGCGAGGTACAGGCTGTCAGCGAGTCACCCACCACTTTACAATGTGAGCTGGAGGGATTTTGAAAACGTGTTTTCAAACACTTGTTTTTCACAAGTGTAGTAGGTTGTGAACTCCGCAAACAATGTTTCTACTCTGAGAATGGTAAAGGACGGTAATTAATACATGAATTCAATCAATTGGAATGTAAACGAAGCCATCCACCCATGATGGGCTATTAGCAGGACAATAGACTCTTGCCAAGTAGATTTCTATTTGTAGGGACTTGAACTGTATTAATGGATGTTGAATAGATGTTTGCCAATGTTCAAACGCTCTCCATACCACATCGGCCCAAACGCTCTCCATACCACATCGGCCCAAACGCTCTCCATACCACATCGGCCCAAACGCTCTCCATACAGTGCATTCAGAAATTATTCAGACCCCTGGACCTTTTCCACATTGAGTTACGTTACAGCCTTATTCTAAAATGGATAAAACAAAATCCTCAATCTACACACAATACCCATAATGACAAACCGAAAACAGGTTTGAAGAAATGTTTGCTAATTTATAAATAAAAAAAACAACTTATTTCCATAAGTTTCAGACCTTTTGCGATGAGACTCGAAATTGAGCACCGGTCCGTCGTGTTTCCATTGATCATCCTTCAGATGTGTCTACAACTTGATTGGAGTCCACCTGTGGTAAATTCAATTGATTGAACTGATTTGGAAAGGCACACACAGGTCTATTATAAGGTTGAAAGTGCATGTCAGAGTAAAAACCAAGCCACGAGGTCTAAGCAATGGCATGATTGTGTCAAGGCACAGATCTGGGGAAGGTTACCAAATAATGTCTGCAGCATTGAAAGTCCTCAAGAACACAGTGGACTCCATCATTCTTCAATTGAAGAAGTTTGGAACCACCAAGACTCTTCCTAGAGCTGGCCGTCCTGCCAACCTGAACAATTGGGGGAGATGGGCCTTGGTCAGGGAGGTGACAGAGCTCCAGAGTTCCTCTGTGGAGATGGGAGAACCTTCCAGAAGGACAACCATCTCTGCAGCGCTCCACCAATCAGGCCTTTATAGTAGAGTGGCCAGACGGAAGCCAATCCTCAYTAAAAAGCACATGACAGCCCGCTTGGAGTTTSCCAAAAGACACTGAAAGTACTGAGACCATGAGAAACAGGATTCTCTGGTCTGATGAAACCAAGATTGAACTCTTTGGCCTGAATGCCAAGCGTCACATCTGGAGGAAACCTGGAAACATCCCTACAGTGAAGCATGGTGGTTGCAGCATCATGCTGTGGGAATGTTTTTCAGTGGCAGMGACTGGGAGACTTGTCAGGATTGAGAGAAAGATGAACGGAGCAAAGTACAGAGAGATCCTTGATGAAAACCTGCTTCAGAGCACTCAGGACCTCAGACTGTGGTGAAGGTTCACATTCRAACAGGACAACGGCCATAAGCACACAGCCAAGACAACGCAGGAGTCGCTTCAGGACAAGTCTCTGAATGTCCTTGAGTGGCCCAGCCAGAACCCGGACTTGAAACCGATCGAACATCTCTGGAGAGACCTGAAAATAGCTGTGCAGCAACMCTCCCCATCCAACCTGACAGAGGTCGAGAGGATCTMCAGAYAAGAATGGGAGAAACTCCCCAAATACAGGTGTGCCAAGATTTTAGCCTCGTACCCAAGAAGACTCAAGGCTGTAATCGCTGCCAAAGGTGCTTCAAGGAAGTACTGAGTAAAAAGTCTGAATATTCATGTAAATGTGATATTTCAGTTTTACATTTTTATTTACTTAGCAACATTTTRGAAAAAAACAMTTTTTGCTTTGTCATTATGCAGTATTGTGCATAGATTTGAATAAGGCTGTAACCTAACAAAATGTGGGAAAAGTCAAGGGGTCTGAATACTTTCCATGTCAGCTCACATTATTGAATTGAGTTGTGTTGTTGCATTGGATTAAAAGATTTGACTACTTACATCGTGTTATGTCATACCAATGACAATGTTAAGCRTGTTTTATGACTGAGGGTACAACTAAAGAGCTACCAAGACTTCAAAAGCCCTACACTACCTAATAACGATATAATACTATTTAGCCAGAACTGTGATGCTGTTATTACATTTGTTTATTGTACAAAATACATACAGGACAATGACAAGACAACCATAAAGAACTCAGGACAGTGTACATGACAATACTCCCAAAATAACAAACACATAGATACAGCGCAATAAATAGGGAACACCTTGGAGTGATATCAATCAATAATAAAGAAAGTATAAGAAGAACARTGTTGTTTCATTGGAGTCCCCAGTGTGTAACCTTCAGTCGCATCTCCAGTTAGTAGTGTGCAGAGTTGCTGTAGGTACTCACATAGATCGTGTGACCAGGGGACCCTGAGATGCTGGAGCCAGGTCTTGAGCAGATACTCTCAGACGAGGACCTGGTAGGCTGCGGGGGAAAGCGAGACTGTCAGCCACTAACGACTAACTTTCCCATAATGGCACGGTCCCCACAATGACATAGTTGACACATTTGCACACAGAAGGAGCCYTCCATGGTGACGATGTCCAGTGCCTTCAGAAAGTATTCAGACCCCTTGACRTTTTCCACATTTTGTTACGTTACAGCCTTATTCTGAAATGGTTTAAATAAATCAATTTCCTCAGCAATCTACCCACAATACCCCATAATGAAAAAGCGAAAACAGGTTTTTAGAAGTTTTTGTAAATGTATACAATTTATTTTTATATATATATATATATACACACCTTATTTCCATAAGTATTCAGACACTTTGCTATGCGACTCGAAATTGAGCTCAGGTGCATCTTGTTTCCATTGATCATCCTTCAGATGTTTCTACAACTTGATTGGAGTCCACCTGTGGTAAATTCAATTGATTGAACATGATTTGGAAAGGCACACACAGGTCTATTATAAGGTTGAAAGTGCATGTCAGAGTAAAACCAGCCGTGAGGTCGAAGAATTGTCGTAGGGTCGAGACAGGATTGGGTCGAGGCAAGATCTGGGGAAGGTACCAAAAAATATCTGCAGCATTGAAGGTCCCCAAGAACACAGTGGACTCCATCATTCTTAAATAGAAGAGTTTGGCACCAAAGACTCTTCCTAGAAGCTGGCCGCCCGGGCCAAACTGAGCAATCGGGAGAAGGGCCTTGGTCAGGGAGTTGACCAAGAACCCTGTCCTGAAAGAGCTCTAGAGTTCCTCTGTGGAGAAGGGAGAACCTTCCAGAAGGATAACCATCTCTGCACTCCACCAATCAGCCTTTATTGTAGAGTGGCAGACAGAAGCCCATCCTCAGGAAAAAGAACATGAAAGCCCGCATGGAGTTGCCAAAGGTTTAAGGACTCTCAGACCATGAGAAACAAGATTCTCTGGTCTGATGAAACCAAGATTGGTCTTTGGCCTGAATGTCAAGCGTCATGTCTGGAGGAAGCCTGGCACATCCTACTGTGAAGCATGGTGGTGCAGCATCATGCTGTGGGGATGTTTTCTGTGGCAGGACATGGGGACTAGTCAGGATCGAGGCAAAGATGAATGGAGCAAAATGCAGGAGATCCTTGATGAAAACCTGCTCCAGAGTGCTCAGGACATAGACTGGGGGAAGGTTCACCTTCCAACAGGACAGACGTAAGCACACAGCCAAAACAACGCAGGAGTGGCTTTGGGACAAGTCTCTGAATGTCCTTGAGTGGCCCAGCCAGAGCCCGACTTGAACCCGATCTAGCATCTCTGGAGAGACCTGAAAATAGCTGTGCAGCAAGCTCTCCCCATCCAACCTGAAATAGCTTGAGAGGATCTGCAGAAAGAATGGGAGAAACTCCCCAAATACAGGTGTGCCAAGCTTGTAGCGTATACCAATAAGACTCGATGCTGTAATCGCTGCCAAAGGTGCGTCAACAAAGTACTGAGTAAAGGGTCTGAATACTTGTTTATATGTGATATTTCAGTTCAAAAAGCCTTTTTTGCTTGTCTTAATATGAAGTATTGTGTGTAGATTGATGAGTGGCAAAAAACAATTTAATACATTTTAGAATAAGGCTTGTAACTAACAATGTGGAAAAAGTCAAGAGGTCTGAATACTTTCGAAGGCACTGAACAAAAATAGTCCCAATCTATGGATTTCACATGACTGGGCAGGGGCGAACCAGAATCAGAATTAGTTTTAATCTACAAAAGGGATTTATTTTTATTACAGCCAGAAGTTCCTGTGCTGGCTGGTTACATGTGGTTGTGACGTGGGTTGGACTACTGCCACATTCTCTAAAATGATGTTGGAGGCGTCTTATGGTAGAGGAATTCATACATTCTCTGGCAACAGCTCTGGTGGATATTCCAGCAGTCTGCATGCCAATTGCACACTCTCTAACTTGAGACATCTGTGGCATTGTTTGTGTGACAAAACAACACATTTTAGAGAGGCCTTTTATTGTCCCCAGCAGAAGGTGCACCTGTGTAATGTTCATGCTGTTTAATCACTTCTTGATATGCCACACCTGTTAGGTGGGTGGATTTTTTGGCAAAGGAGAAATGCTCACTAGCAGGGATTTAAACAAATTTGTGCACCAAATTTAGAGAATAAGCTTTTGTGCGTATGGAACATTTCTGGGATCTTTTATTTCAGCTCATGAAACATGGACCAACACTTTACATGTTGCGCTTATTTTTGTTTTAGTTAATGAGTGTGACGGAATTGGAGCGCATTCAAACATTTGTGCCCAAAACACAAACAACATCAGCCTTTCCCCTTTCTCAAATGCCCTCTTTCCCTTTAAGAAGACATCTTAATGATATCTTCTTAAAAGTATCTGTTAACAGTTTGTAAATGCCTTTTAAAATTAGGTCCTGTTTCAGGTGCAACCAGACCTTTCAGAAATGGTCTTTGTTTTGACTTTGAATTTGATTGGTTTGATTAGCTTGATTAGTTAGTCTAGCCTGATTACCACTCTCTTTAGTAACTTCCACTCCTTGCCACTCCTTGTAATTGCTTGTCAGACTGGACTTTTGGAAATCTCAACGTTCAATATGCATCCGGATTTACGGCACAGTTGTTGATTGGTAGTTGGAAACAACATTCATATTTTCCATGATAATGTTATGGAACATGTGGTGCGAGCAAATTTGGTGCAATGTTGAATTAGAATTTTAAGAACAACAGCAAACACTACCGTTACAACCTGTTTGCGGTAATTTCCTTCTGAGAAGGCAGTGTCAATGCAAGATCATTTTAAGAAGATAGCATTAAGACGTCTGTTATGAATTTTTATGAATAATGACTAAATTATGTATACATTTAACGTAGAATATAACTAACAGAATTCTACCCTGTCACTGTATGATTGTATGAAATTTATTAGAATCTAAATTTGATGTGTGTAGCTTTAGTCAGAATTAGAACAAGGATTCTTTGTTCTTTTTAGTATGTAATCAGGGTGCAAGTGTGAACAAATGATAAGAGGAGCTATCGACAGACAAGCTGTACTACTGTGCTCCTTTCAGGACATTCTGTCCCACCCAGGGAGGGGAGAGACCTTGGGCTTGTAGTAGATTGTATAACAGGTGGCAGACAATGTATGAGTAGGAGAAGACTTGTGAACTATATATTGTCATGTCTTCTGAGAGGAGGAGGGACATTTATGACGAAATGTGAGGTTATTAGACCAATGTACAGGAAATGATAAGCAGAGCTCTCGTAAATAAACATTCTGACTATTGTAGACTGGCCTCTGTCTGTTTTTCATTTCTATCAGTATCCTACAAATCCTGATATAGCAGACTGAGTAGTTTAATTGAATTGGTTAATGAACATGAGAAACAGAATTCTCTTAACAACGTCAACACACAGCCATATACAGAGAAACTCAACACTACACTTTTGCAGGAACTGTTCTCACCCCTAAGGGCAAAAACAGTGAGTCAGTCCTCCAGGTTTCTTTTTCTGTATTGTGGAAGGAACCATTACCTGTCGGTGTAGGCTTTTACCTTGGGTAAAAGCAAATACAAATTACACTGCAATTATTCTCGACTTGCTTTTTGTGTAAAGCAGTGCATAGCAGATACTGCAACATTTACTGAGGAGCTAAAAGGCTGCAAACATCTGGCCTGCTTAGAGTCTTACAGCTGTGTTTGGTATAAACCCTAAAATATAGAACCTAAAAGAGAGGACAATCCGTACTAGTGCTGGGTGTCTACTGTGTTTTTGAGGTTTTGGTTCAATTATTAAAAAAGAATCACGGTATTTGATTGAGATTTAAAAGAAAAACATTAAGTAACAATGCATTATGAGGGTTGAATGCTGTAACACACAGAATAAAACGATTAATAAAAGTTCACTATGGTAGTGACTCTGCTTATCACTTATTAACCATCATTAAATTTCAGTATATTTATTTGTTTAATTTAGCTTATTATTTTATTCAAGTCATCATCTCATCTCTATAGAGCTGCTGCCTATACTGTCTGACAAAATCACTATTTTAGTAGTTCTTCCAAGTAAATAAGGGATACTTTTATGACTGCTGAACACAAATACCTAACGAAGCAACTGCTCTCTTCTCCATGTAGCTATCCCCTCTTGATTGCTCATTTTAAACCACTAGATGCGGTTTTCCATTGTGCCCTTAGGTTAATTACTGCTGATGGTCAAAGAACTCACCATTGTGTTTTGTATCAAAAAGTTTGTTGGGCCTCCTTGTATGCAAAGAGAGAGCAGCATTTTCTTGTGTTTATCTACAAAGCACTCATGCAGAAACCTATGTACCTTAATCAATAATTAAATTTAGACTACAAATGACCAAACGGTCTCAGGCTTAGATAACACAGAGTTGGGTAAGCTTCTTTAGTTTTTTTTTGTGCCTTTATGTGGAAACACTTACAGGGCTCTCTGAATTGAGATGTTCTGGTCCCCCTTAGTCAGTTCAGAGTAATGATCGGAGACCTATGTTGATAATGTGTCTGTTTTTTTAATATGTTTTGTAATTTTGTATATGGTATGTTTGATGTATTTAACAGGGCTCATCTGTAAAATAGGCCTTACTCTCAGTATGACTGTCAAAATAAAGGTAAATAAATAACATTATTCTGTCTCTTATATAGCAGGCGTAAAAGGCGTAAAGGAGCCACGCAATGGATTATGGTCATTGTAGTTTTATCGCATTTTCTGTATAAGCTATATAGAGCATTGGCTGTTGGAACTCCTACTCCCATGCATGACTGAACGAAATGGAATTCAAATAATTGGACCAATGTTGGTCAATTGGTTGTTTAAAAAATAAAAATAACCGTAATTTTCAGTTAATCGCTCAGCACTATCCGTAACACACTTTTTCTTTTTTGGATTGACCAGCCAAACCACCTTCTTAACACTCGTTAACCTGGAAGGCAAACGCACCAATGTGTCAGAGGAAACACCGTTCAACTGAAAACCGAAGTCAGCCTGCAAGCGCCTGGCCTGCACAAGGAGTCGCTAGACTGCGATGAGCCAAGTAAAGCACCCCGGCCAAACCCTCCCCTAATCGGGACGACGCTAGGCCAATTGTGCGCCGCCCTATGGGACTCTCGTCCAAACCCCAGGCTGTAGTGACGCCGTAACACTCTAAATCAAATTGTATTGGTTCCATACACGTGTTTAGCAGATTTATTGCGGGTGTAGTGAAATTCTTGTGTTTCTAGCTCCAACAGTGCAGTAATATCTAACAAGTAATATCGCACAATTTCACAACACACAATATCACATTTAAAGTAAAGGAGTGGAATTAGATATATATAATACTTGGATGAGCAATATCGGAGCGGCATACACTAAGATACAGTAAATGGAATACAGTATATACTATGAGATGAGAAATGCTAACATGTAACATTATTAAGTGACTAGTGTTCTTTATTAAAGTGGCATGATTTCAAGTCTATGTACATGTATATGGGGCAGCAGCAGCTTCTAACGTGCTATGATGGCTATTTAACAGTCTGATGGCCTTGAGAAATAAGCTGTTTTTCAGTCTCAAGGGGTCCCAGATTTGATGCACCAGTACTGACCTCACCTTCTGGATGATAGCAGGGTGCAGGCAGTGGCTTGGGTGGTTTTTGTACTTGACAATCTTTTTGGCCTTCCTGTGTCCTGGAGGGAAGGTAGTTTGCACTCGTGACGCGTTGGGCCGACTCACCACCTCTGGAGAGCCTTGCGGTTGCGGCGGTGCGGTTGCCATTCCAGGCGGTGATACAGCCCGACAGGATGCTCTTAATTGTGTGCATCTGTAAAAGTTTGTGAAGGTTTTAGGTGCCAAGGACAAAATTCTTCAGCCTCCTGAGGTTGAAGAGGCGTCATTGGCCTTCTTCACTACACTGTCTGTGTGGGTGAACCATTTCAGTTTGTCAGCGATATGTACGCAGAGGAACTTGAAGCTTTCCACCTTTCACTGGAGTCCCGTTGATGTGAATAGGGGGGTGCTCCCTCTGCTGTTTCCTGAAGTCACGATCAGCTCCTTTGTTTTTGTTTATGTTGAGTGAGAGTTGTTTTCCTGGCACAACATTCCCAGGGCCTCTGTAGGCTGTTTCGTCATTGTTGTTAATCAGACATACTACTGTTTGTATCATCTGCAAACTTGATGATTGAGTTGGAGGTGTGCATGGCCACTAGTCATGTGTGAAAAGGGAGTACAGGAGGGCTGAGCACCCACCCTTGTGGGGCCAGTGTTGAGGATCAGGGAAGTTTCCTGGCGGCCGTCAGGAAGTCCAGGACAATTGCACAGGGCGGGGTTGAGACCCAGGGCTCAAGCTTAATGATGAGCTTGGAGGGTACTATGGTGTTGAATGCTGAGCTATAGTCAATGAAACAGCATTCTTAACTATGTATTCTTGTTGTCAGATGGGATAGGGCAGTGTGCAGTGTGATGGCGATTGCATCATCTGTGGACCTGTTGAGGCGTAAGCAATTGAAGTGGGTCTAGTGTGACAGGTAGGTGAGGTGATATGATCCTTGACTAGTCTCTCAAAGCACTTCATGATGACAGAGTGAGTGCTACGGGGCGATAGTCATTTAGTTCAGCTACTTTGCAATCTTGGGTACAGGAACAATGGTGGCCATCTTGAAGCATGTGGGGACAGCAGACTGGGTAGGGAGAGATTTAATATTTGTCCGTGAACATACAGCATGCTCTGAGGATTGGGTAGGGATGCCGTCTGTGGGCAGCCTAGCGAGAGTTAACACTTTTAAATGTCTTACTCACATCGGCCGTAGAGAAGGAAAGGAGCCACAGTCCTTAGTAGCGGGCCGCGTCGGTGGCACTGTGTTATCCTCAAAGTGGGCAAAGAATGTGTTTAGCTTGTCTTGAAGAAAGA
>NC_036857.1:39321723-39335516 GCF_002910315.2 Salvelinus sp. IW2-2015 | reverse complement strand
TGAAAGTATTCAGACCCCTTGACTTTTCCACATTTTTGTACGTTACAGCCTTATTCTGAAATGGTTTAAATAAATCAATTTTCCTCAGCAATCTTACCACATAACCCCATAATGAAAAAGCAAAAACAGGTTTTTAGAAGTTTTGCAAAATGTATTAACAATTTATTTTATTATATATATATACACCTTATTTCCATAAGAATTCAGGACACTTTGCTATGAGACTCGAAATTGACTCAGGTGCATCTTGTTTCCTATTTCATCCTTCAGATGTTTCTACAACTTGATTGGAGTCCACCTGTGGTAAATTCAATTGATTGAACATGATTTGGAAAGGCACACACAAGTCTATATTAAGGTTGAAAGTGCATGTTCAGAGTAAAACCAGCCGTGATCGAAGGGGTCCGTAGGGCTCCGAGACAGGATTGGGTCGAGGCACAGATCTGGGGAAGGGTACCAAAAAAATATCTGCGCATGAAGGTCCCAAAGAACACAGTGGATCCATCATTCTTAAATGGAAGAAGTTTGGAACCACCAAGACTTTCCTAGAGCTGGCCGCCCGGGCCAAACTGAGCAATCGGGGGAAGGAAGCCTTGGTCAGGGAGTTGACCAAGAACCCCATGGTCACCTGAAAGAGCTCTAGAGTTCCTCTCGTGGAGAAAGGAGAACTTTCCAGAAGGATAACCATCTCTGCACTCCACCAATCAGCCTTTATTGTAGAGTGGCCAGACAAGAAGCCACTCCTCAGGAAAAAGAACATGAAAGCCCGCATGGAGTTTGCCAAAAGGTACTTAAAGGACTCTCAGACCATGAGAAACAAGATTCTCTGGTCTGATGAAACCAAGATGAAGTCTTTGGCCTGAATGCCAAGCGTCAGTCTGGAGGAAAGCCTGGCACCATCCCTACTGTGAAGCATGGGTGGTGGCAGCATCATGCTGTGGGGATGTTTTCAGTGGCAGGACATGGGAGACTAGTCAGGATCGAGGCAAAAGATGAATGGAGCAAAATGCAGAGAGATCCTGATGAAAACCTGCTCCAGAGTGCTCAGGACATCAGACTGGGGGCGAAGGTTCACCTTCCAACAGGAACAACGACCTAAGCACACAGCCAAACAACGCAGAGTGCTTTGGGACAAGTCTCTGAATGTCCTTGAGTGGCCCAGCCAGAGCCCGACTTGAACCCGATCAGCATCTCTGGAGAGACCTGAAAATAGCTGTGCAGCAACGCTCCCCATCCAACCTGAAATAGCTTGAGAGGATCTGCAGAAAAGAATGGGAGAAACTCCCCAAATACAGGTGTGCCAAGACTCGAGGCTGTAATCGCTGCCAAAGGTGCTTCAACAAAGTACAGAGTAAAGGGTCTGAATACTTGTGTATATGTGATATTTCAGTTCAAAAAGCCTTTTTTGCTTTGTCATTATGAAGTATTGTGTGTAGATTGATGAGMGGCAAAAAACAATTTAATACATTTTAGAATAAGGCTGTAACCTAACAAAATGTGGAAAAAGTCAAGATGTCTGAATACTTTTCGAAGGCACTGAACAAAAATAAGGAAATCAGTCAATTAAAAAAAAATATTCGGCCCCAATCTATGGATTTCACATGACTGGGCAGGGGCGCAACCAGCCAATCAGAATTAGTTTTAATCTAAAAAAGGGCTTTATTTTTATTACAGCCAGAAGTTCCTGGGCTGGCTGGTTACATGTGGTTGTGACGTGGGTTGGTCGTACTGCCACATTCTCTAAAATGATGTTGGAGGCGTCTTATGGTAGAGGAATTAACATGCAACAGCTCTGGTGGATATTCCTGCAGTCTGCATGCCAATTGCACACTCCCTCAAAACTTGAGACATCTGTGCCATTGTCTTGTGTGACAAAACCAAACATTTTAGAGAGGCCTTTTATTGTCCCCAGCAGAAGGTGCACCTGTGTAATGATCATGCTGTTTAATCAACTTCTTGATATGCCACCTGTTAGGTGGGTGGATTATCTTGGTAAAGGAGAAATGCTCACTAGCAGGGATTTAAACAAATTTGTGCACCAAATTTGAGAGAAATAAGCTTTTGTGCGTATGGAACATTTCTGGGATCTTTTATTTCAGCTCATGAAACACGGGACCAACACTTTACATGTTGCGCTTAATTTTTGTTTAGTTTAAATGAGTGTGACAGGAATTGGAGCGCATTCAAACATTTGTGCCCAAAACACAAACAAACATCAGCCTTTCCCCTTTCTCAAATGCCCTCTTTCCCTTTAAGAAGGACATCTTAATGATATCTTCTTAAAAGTATCTGTTAACAGTTTGTAAATGCCTTTTAAAATTAGGTCCTGTTTCAGGTGCAACCAGACCTTTCAGAAATGGCTCTTTGTTTTGACTTTGAATTTGATTGGTTTGATTAGCTTGATTAGTTAGTCTAGCCTGATTACCACTCTCTTTAGCTAACATTCCACTCCTTGCCACTCCTTGTAATTGCTTGTCAGACTGGACTTTTGGAAATCTCAACGTTCAATATGCATCCGGATTTACGGCACAGTTGTTGATTGGTAGTTGGAAACAACATTCATATTTTCCATGATAATGTTATGGAACATGTGGTGCGAGCAAATTTGGTGCAATGTTGAATTAGAATTTTAAGAACAACAGCAAACACTACCGTTACAACCTGTTGCGGTAATTTCCTTCTGAGAAGGCAGTGTCAATGCAAGATCACTTTTAAGAAGATAGCATTAAGACGTCTGTTATGAATTTTATGAATAATGACTAAATTATGTATACATTTAACGTAGAACTATAACTAACAGAATTCTACCCTGTCACTGTATGATTGTATGAAATTTATTAGAATCATAAATCTGATGTGTGTAGCTTTAGTCAGAATTAGAACAAGGACTTTTTGTTCCTTTTTAGTATGTAATCAGGGTGCAAGTGTGAAACAAATGATAAGAGGAGCTATCGACAGACAAGCTGTACTACTGTGCTCCTTTCAGGACATTCTGTCCCCACCCAGGGAGGGGAGAGACCTTGGGCTTGTAGTAGATTGTATAACAGGTGGCAGACAATGTATGAGTAGGAGAAGACTTGTGAACTATATATTGTCATTGTCTCTGAGAGGAGGAGGGACATTTATGACGAAATGTGAGGTATATAGACCAATGTACAGGAAATGATAAGCAGAGCTCTCGTAAATAAACATTCTGACTATTGTAGACTGGCCTCTGTCTGTTTTTCATTTCTATCAGTATCCTACAAATCCTGATATAGCAGACTGAGTAGTTTAATTGAATTGGTTAATGAACATGAGAACAGAATTCTCTTAACAACGTCCAACACACAGCCATATACAGAAGAAACTCAACCACTACACTTTTGCAGGAACTGTTCTCACCCCTAAGGGCAAAAACAGTGAGTCAGTCCTCCAGGTTTCTTTTTCTGTATTGTGAAGGAACCATTACCTGTCGGTGTAGGCTTTTACCTTGGGTAAAAGCAAATACAAATTACACTGCAAATTCTCGACTTGCTTTTTGTGTAAAGCAGTGCATAGCAGACTACTGCACATTTACTGTAGGAGCTAAAAGGCTGCAAACATCTGGCCTGCTTAGAGTCTTACAGCTGTGTTTGGTATAAAACCCTAAAATATAGAACCCTAAAAGAGAGGACAATCCGTAACTAGTGCTGGGTGTCTACTGTGTTTTGAGGTTTTGGTTCAATTATTAAAAAAGAATCACGGTATTTGATTGAGATTTAAAAGAAAAACATTAAGTACACWATGCATTATGAGGGTTGAATGCTGTAACAACACAGAATAAAACGATTAATAAAAGTTCCACTATGGTAGTGACTCTGCTTATCACTTATTAACCATCATTAAATTTCAGTATATTATTTGTTTAATTTAGCTTTATTATTTTATTCCAAGTCATCATCTCATCTCTATAGAGCTGCTGCCTATACTGTCTGACAAAATCACTATTTTAGTAGTTCTTCCAAGTAAATAAGGGATACTTTTATGACTGCTGAACACAAATACCTAACGAAGCAACTGCTCTCTCTCCATGTAGCTATCCCCTCTTGATTGCTCATTTTAAACCACTAGATGCGGTTTTCCATTGTGCCCTTAGGTTAATTACTGCTGATGGTCAAAGAACTCACCATTGTGTTTTGTATCAAAAAGTTTGTTGGGCCTCCTTGTATGCAAAGAGAGAGCAGCATTTTCTTGTGTTTATCTACAAAGCACTCATGCAGAAACCTATGTACCTATAATCAATAATTCAATTTAGACTAACAAATGACCAAACCCGGTCTCAGGCTTAGATAACACAGAGTTGGGTAAAGCTTCTTTAGTTTTTTTTTGTGCCCTTTATGTGGAACAACTTACAGGGCTCTCTGAAATGAGATGTTCTGGTCCCCCTTAGTCAGTTCAGAGTAATGATCGGAGACCTATGTTGATAAATGTGTCTGTTTTTCTTAATATGTTTTGTAATTTTGTATATTGTATGTTTGATGTATTTAAACAGGGCTCATCTGTAAAATAGGCCTTACTCTCAGTATGACCTGTCAAAATAAAGGTTAAATAAATAACAATTATTCTGTCTCTTATATAGCAGGCGTAAAAGGCCGTACAAGGAGCCACGCAATGGATTATGGTCATTGTAGTTAATTATCGCATTTTCTGTGCTAAACTATATAGAGCATTGGCCTGTTGGAAACTCCTACTCCCATGCATGAACTGAACGAAATGGAATTCAAATAATTGGACCAATGTTGGTCAATTGGTTGTTTAAAAAACTAAAAATAACCGTAATTTCAGTTAATCGCTCAGCACTATCCGTAACACACTTTTTCTTTTTTGGAATTGACCAGCCAAACCACCCTTCTTAACACTCGCTTAACCTGGAAGGCAAACGCACCAATGTGTCAGAGGAAACACCGTTCAACTGAAAACCGAAGTCAGCCTGCAAGCGCCTGGCCTGCCACAAGGAGTCGCTAGACTGCGATGAGCCAAGTAAAGCACCCCCGGCCAAACCCTCCCCTAATCGGGACGACGCTAGGCCAATTGTGCGCCGCCCTATGGGACTCTCGGTCACAAACCCCAGGCTGTAGTGACGCCGTAACACTCTAAATCAAATTGTATTGGTTCCATACACGTGTTTAGCAGATGTTATTGCGGGTGTAGTGAAATTCTTGTGTTTCTAGCTCCAACAGTGCAGTAATATCTAACAAGTAATATCGCACAATTTCACAACACACAATATACACATTTAAAGTAAAGGAGTGGAATTAAGAATATATAAATACTTGGATGAGCAATATCGGAGCGGCATACACTAAGATACAGTAAAATGGAATACAGTATATACATATGAGATGAGAAATGCTAAACATGTAAACATTATTAAAGTGACTAGTGTTCCTTTATTAAAGTGGCCAGTGATTTCAAGTCTATGTACATGTATATGGGGCAGCAGCAGCTTCTAACGTGCTACTGATGGCTATTTAACAGTCTGATGGCCTTGAGAAATAAGCTGTTTTTCAGTCTCAAGGGGTCCCAGATTTGATGCACCAGTACTGACCTCACCTTCTGGATGATAGCAGGGTGAACAGGCAGTGGCTTGGGTGGTTTTTGTACTTGACAATCTTTTTGGCCTTCCTGTGTCCTGGAGGGAAGGTAGTTTGCACTCGGTGACGCGTTGGGCCGACTGCACCACCCTCTGGAGAGCCTTGCGGTTGCGGGCGGTGCGGTTGCCATTCCAGGCGGTGATACAGCCCGACAGGATGCTCTTAATTGTGCATCTGTAAAAGTTTGTGAAGGTTTTAGGTGCCAAGACAAAATTCTTCAGCCTCCTGAGGTTGAAGAGGCGTCATTGCGCCTTCTTCACTACACTGTCTGTGTGGGTGAACCATTTCAGTTTGTCAGCGATATGTACGCAGAGGAACTTGAAGCTTTCCACCTTTCCACTGGAGTCCCGTTGATGTGAATAGGGGGGTGCTCCCTCTGCTGTTTCCTGAAGTCCACGATCAGCTCCTTTGTTTTGTTTATGTTGAGTGAGAGGTTGTTTTCCTGGCACAACATTCCCAGGGCCCTCCCTGTAGGCTGTTTCGTCATTGTTGTTAATCAGACATACTACTGTTGTATCATCTGCAAACTTGATGATTGAGTTGGAGGTGTGCATGGCCACTCAGTCATGTGTGAACAGGGAGTACAGGAGGGGGCTGAGCACCCACCCTTGTGGGGCCCCAGTGTTGAGGATCAGGGAAGTTTCCTGGCGGCCCGTCAGGAAGTCCAGGACCCAATTGCACAGGGCGGGGTTGAGACCCAGGGCCTCAAGCTTAATGATGAGCTTGGAGGGTACTATGGTGTTGAATGCTGAGCTATAGTCAATGAACAGCATTCTTACATATGTATTCTTGTTGTCCAGATGGGATAGGGCAGTGTGCAGTGTGATGGCGATTGCATCATCTGTGGACCWYTTGAGGCGGTAAGCAAATTGAAGTGGGTCTAGTGTGACAGGTAAGGTGGAGGTGATATGATCCTTGACTAGTCTCTCAAAGCACTTCATGATGACAGAAGTGAGTGCTACGGGGCGATAGTCATTTAGTTCAGCTACCTTTGCAATCTTGGGTACAGGAACAATGGTGGCCATCTTGAAGCATGTGGGGACAGCAGACTGGGATAGGGAGAGATTTAATATTTGTCCGTGAACATACACGCATGCTCTGAGGATGTGGGTAGGGATGCCGTCTGTGCCGGCAGCCTAGCGAGAGTTAACACTTTTAAATGTCTTACTCACATCGGCCGTAGAGAAGGAAAGCCCACAGTCCTTAGTAGCGGGCCGCGTCGGTGGCACTGTGTTATCCTCAAAGTGGGCAAAGAATGTGTTTAGCTTGTCTTGAAGAAAGACATCGGTGTCCTCGACGTGGCTGGTTTTCCTTTTTTCTTTTTGTAATCCGTGATTGCCACATATGTCTCATATCTGAGCCGTTGATTTGCGACTCCACTTTGTCTCGATACTGACGTTTTGCCTGTTTGATTGGTTTGCGGAGGGAATGACTACTGTTTGTATTCTGCCATATTCCCCATCACCTTGCCACGGTTAAATGCCACGGTTAAATTCCTGAAGCATGCTTTCCGATTGGTCAGACCCGCGTTGAATAGTCTTTAGCATGGGTACTTCCTATAGGAAGGGAGGAGCAAAATAGAGTCATGCTCAGATTTGCCGAAAGGAGGGCGGGGGAAGGCCTTGTATGCATTCCGGAAGTTGGAGTAACAATGGTCCAGTGTTTTTCCAGCACGAGTGCTACAGTCGATATGCTGATAAAATTTAGGTAGCCCTTTTCTCAAATTTGCTTTGTTAAAATCCCCAGCTACAATAAATGTAGCCTCAGGATATATGGTTTCCAGTTTGCATAAAGCTTGAGGGGGGATATACACGGCTGTGACAATAACCGGAGAGAATTCTTTGGGAAGTAATACGGTCTGCATTTGATTGTGAGGTATTCTAGGTCAGGTGAACAAAAGGACTTGAGTTCCTGTATATTATTACAATTACACCATGAGTTGTTAATCATGAAACATACACCCCCGCCCTTCTTCTTCCCGGAGAGATGTTTATTCCTGTCGGCGTGATGGACTGAGAATCCAGATGGCTGGACCGACTCCGACAGCATATCCCGAGAGAGCCATATTTCCGTAAAACAGAGTATGTTACTATCCCTGATGTCTCTCTGGAAAGAACGCCTTGCCCTGATCTTGTCAACTTTGTTATCTAGGGACTGAACTTGAGCGAGTAATATACTTGGAAGCAGTGGGTGGTGTGCGCGCCTCCTAAGTCTGACTAGAAGACCGCTCCAAATTGCTCTTCACTGCCGGCGTTGCTTTGGGTCTGCCTCTGGAATCAGTTCAAATGCCCTGGGTGGTGCGAAAAAAGGATCCGCTTCGTGAAAATCGTAGTGCTGGTCGTAGTGCTGGTAAGTTGACGCCGCTCTGATATTGTCATGCCCTGACCTTAGAGAGCCTTTTTATGTCTCCATTTTGGTTTGGTCAGGGTGTGATTTGGGGTGGGCATTCTATGTTCTGATTTCTATGTTTTTGTATTTCTATGTGTTGGCCGGGTATGGTTCTAAATCAGGGACAGCTGTCTATTGTTGTCTCTGGGAATCATACTTAGGCAGCCTTTTCCTCTTTTGTCATTGTGGGAAGTTATCTTTGTTAGTGGCACTATAGCCCTGTGAGCTTCACGGTTGTTTTTTCGTTTCTTGTTTTGTTGGCAACATTTACTAAAAGAAAATAAATTGTACGCTCACCACGCTGCATTTTGGTCCTCTTCTTCCGACGGCCGTGACAGATATCCAATAGTTCTTCCCGAGTGTGTGTGTGTGTGTGTGTGTGTGTGTGTGTGTGTGTGTGTGTGTGTATGTATGTATGTATGTAATAACAGATTTTCTGAGCTAACAAAAAAAATGAAATACTTCAAAGTTTACTAAGAGCTAGAAGCGAGGCAGTCCTCTCTGTCGGCACCATCCTCCCAGACAGTATATCCTGAGTGAGCCATGTTTCCATGAAACAGAGTATGTTACAATCTCTGATGTCTCTCTGGAAGGAAATCGMCGCCCTGAGCTCGTCAACTTTATTATTTAGAGACTGTACATTAGCGAGTAATATACTCGGAAAGCGGTGGGTAGTGTGCACGCCTCCTGAGTCGGACTAAAAGTCCACTCTGAATACCTCTTCTCCGCCGGCGGTGTTTTGGATCAGCCTCTGGAATCAGTTCAATTGCCCTGTGGGGTACAAACAAAAATCCGATTCGGGAAAGCCGTATTCCTGGTCGTAATGCTGGTAATGCTGGGGAGTTACCGCAGCTCTGATATCCAAAAGTTCTTCCCGGATGTTTGTAATAACACAAAAGAATTCTGGGCAAATCATGTAAGAAATAACACAGAAAAAAAACAAATACTGCAAAGTTGCCTAGGAGCTAGAAGCACAGCCATGATGTTCTATGCGTATGTCATGGCCATAGCAAACACTCTAACACCCATAATGTTCTCTGTCATAACCATAGCAAACTCTATCATACCCATAACACTCTCCATTTCATTCTACCTGACTGCAGTTGAAGTCATCCAAATGAACAGAGAACTAAATTGTAATAACCATAAGACTTTTACGATCACATTTACCAGCATATTTGCTTATAAATGATTTGTGAAACATGAAGGCCTTTTAATTAAAGGGTTTATGAACTTTTGTCGAATGTCAACTTCACTATAATGAAACAAACTGTTGTCTTGATTCCAAACAGTCTCGACATGATAAGTGAACAAGAGAATTCAAGCTGGCAGTGTGTTCGACGGAGTTGATCAATTTTACCCTGTATTTCTCTTCAGCTCTGCTATTGTTCTTACAGTCTGGATGCCATACTGTAGATCCTGTGGAGAGAGAAGAAGAGCTCAGAAGAGCCTAAATGTGTAGCAGACCTGGGTTCAAATACTATTTGCTTTCGATTAAATACTTTTGCTGTGCTTGCCTGATGCAATTGSACCAATGTGCAAACTCTGCCAATCAGGCACTCCAGGCAGGCTCAATCAAGAGCTCAAAGTATTAGAAAGAAAATAAATATTAGTTGAACCCAGGTCTGGATGCATAGCTACATCTGAAGGCATACATCTGTAKATTTTGACTTCCTTGAATTTTCATCCCTGATTTCCTCCTTTACCATTCATGCTTTTACAAAGCAAAACAACATTGCACATATCCACACAGTGCATACAACAACATTCTAAACAACCTTGACTCAGTGAAGTGAAAATTCCACTGAAGTGGAGGTTAGTATTCTCCCCTGTGAGAACATACACAAATGTTTACAGTACTTGAAATTCAACTAGATGTACTTGCCCTGGAAACCCACCTTGCAGGTACATTTCCTCTCCTTCTGTGAACATGTGGTTGCATCTGCTGCACCTTGCACAACTGGGATGGTAGTGCTTGTCACCTGCCTGGAGAAGGGAGTCAAACGTCACACACAGTAGCAATGTGCTGTCAATACTCAAAACTTTTGAGGAAACCCCTTTCACTTAACAGATTTGAGTATAGTTACTTATTAAAAGGATATTGTAGTTATTACACAAAAATGTCTTAATTAATAAACATGAAACAAATCCGGTTTTGTTATATTTCAGTCTTCTGTGATGTACATAAAGTGTAATATTTGGATACAAACTCAAAATAAAATGCATTTGAACTCTGTGACATGGTACAGGTGTTTTATTTTTTTAAACACGAACCATGTGTGTGAGGTGTAAACTGTTGTTTCAAATTAGATTTGTTTAAGACTATCAAGAAACATTCTCTGTGACCCTGATTTAACATTTTAAAGAGCCACTGCACCTAAAAAAGCAACTAATCCCTTTGAAAACAGCCTATGTGGCATTGATATGAGTCAGAAACATTCATTATAGTGTCAAAATTGACTACAAAAKGTGTAAATAGGATCATTTCGGTCAAAAAGTCTAAAATGGAGCTTGAAACCTCAACAATGAGGGCTCCTGAAAGGCGCAGCAGTCTAAGGCACTGCATTTCAGTGCTAGAGGCATAACTACAGACCCTGTGGTGGAATTATGTGGAATTATGTTTTTAGATGATTAATTAAATTTACAAATTTATTAAACTGAAAAGCTGAATAATCCTGAGTTAATAAGTATTTAACCCCTTTTTTATGGCAAGCCAAATAAGTTTTGTCTCGTCAGTCCACAGAATATATTCCAAAAGTCTTGGGGATAATCAAATGTTTTTTTTGCAAAAGTGAGATGAGCCTTTATGTTATTTTTGGTTAGCAGTGGTTTTCGCCTTGGAACTCTGCCATAGATGCCATTTTTGCCCAGTTCTTTTCTTATGGTTGAGTCATGAACACTGACCTTAACTGGGGCAAGTGAGGCCTGCAGTTCTTTAGATGTTGTTTGTGGGTTTTTTTGACCTCTTGGATGAGACGTCACTGCGCTCTTGGGGTAATTTTGGTAGGCCGGCTACTCCTGGGAAGGTTCATCACTGTTCCAAATTTTCTCCATTTGTGGATAATGGTCTCACCGTGGTTCGCTGGAGTCTTAAGTTTAGAAATGGCTTTGTAACCCTTTCCTGATGGTAGATGTCAATTACTTTGTTTCTCATCTGTTCCTGAATTACTTTGGATTGCGGCATGATGTCTTGCTTTTTGAGATATTTTAGTCTGCTTCACTTTGTCAGACAGTTTCTATTTAAGTGATATCTTGATTCCAGGTCTGGCAGTAATCAGACCTGGGTGTGGCTAGTGAAATTGAACTCAGCTCTACAAAAAATGTGATTAATCAATTAATTTCATGATTTAACAAGGGGGGCATGAGACTTTGTCATAGGGCCATGAAGGTTCAGATAGCTTTTTTCCCTTAATAAATAAAATGATCACTTAAACTGTATTTTGTGTTTACTTGGGTTATCTTTGAGTAATATTAAATTTGTTTGATGATCTGAAACATTTAAGTGAGACAATGTGCAAAAAAATAAGAAATCAGGAAGGGGGCAAATACTTTTTCACAGCACTGTATATAAAAAAGTACAAATACAACATGATCCGCCTTCTTGGTAAAAAGAGTAGGTGAAAGGATGATCTCTGCATGTGTAGTTCCCAAGTGAGCATGGAGGAGGAGGTGTAATGGTGTGGTGGTGCTTTGCTGGTGACACTGTCTGTGTTTTCAGAATTCAAGGCACACTTAACCAGCATGGCTACCACAGCATTCTGCAGCGATACGCCAATCCCATCTGGTTTGCGCTTTAGTTGGACTATCATATGTTTTTCAACAGGACAATGGCCAACACACATCAGGCTGTGTAAGGGCTATTTGACTAAGAAGGAGAGTGAGGTGCTGCATCAGATGATCTGGCCTCCACAATCACCTGACCTCAACCCAATTGAGATGGTTTGGGATGAGTTGGACCACAGAGTGAAGAAAAGCAGCTAACAAGTGCTCAGTATATGGGAGCTCCTTCAAGACTGTTGGAAAAGCATTCCAGGTGAAGCTGGTTGAGAGAATGTCATAGTGTGCAAAGCTTGTCATCAAGGCAAAGGGTGGCTGCTATGAATAAATATAAAATATATTTTGACTTTTTTGGTTACTACATGATTCCAAATGTGTTATTTCATAGTTTTGATGTCTTCACTATTATTCTACAATGTAGAAAATAGTGAAAATCAAGAAAAAACGTTGAATGAGTAGGTGTGTCAAACTTTTGACTGGTACTGTATGCATAGTGTAATTGTTAATTGATGTTTCATGCAGGGCTCATCTGCAAAAGAGATTTGTGGTCTAAACATGACTCCCTGGCTAAATCAATGTTAAATACAAATCCTTTGTTACACAGGGTCATCAAGTCTTTGGCTACGTTAGATTAAAGGCTAGGATGAAAAATGGTCATGTTTGAATATCTTAAACATCATTCCTTCCTCTTGTTGAATTAATCACGATGCGTTACTGCTGGGCTGTAACAGAATGAGCATCCATATAGATCCCCAGATGAATGGATTGAGAAATCCAATAATATAGAATTGACTACGCACACTGTTCATTCACAATGAGCAGCAACGACTGAAGGAACAATGATTTATAATTTAAGTCATGAGACGGGAGGAGCAAGGGGACAAGGAAATGTTTCTTACCTCCAGAACCTTCCCTGTGATGAACTGATTGCAGGCCTCACATGGACCCCAAAGTGATCTGGTAGTCTTTCTCGCAATAGGGGGTGTCATCCCTAAGAAGAAAGAGGATTGGGGGAACAAGAGAGTCAGGCAGACAGAGAGGGCAAGATCTGAACATTTCTAGTCAATAAACACTTAGATATTGGCTGTGATATCAGATGGCGCCGGAGAAGAAGGCTGAGTTTTAAATGTCCCCAACCAATTGTGTTTCTTTGCTTATTTTTTAAAACTTATTTTGTACATAATGCTACCGTATCTTATGACCGAAAATAACTTCTGGACATCAGGACTGCGTTACTCACCACGGACTGACTGATCCTTTTTTTCCTGTTTGGGCTGCAGGGCAGTATTGAGTAGCCTGGATAAAAGGTGCCCATTTCAACGGCCTCGTACTCAATTCTTGCTCTACAATATGCTATTATTATTACTATTGGATAGAAAACACTCTCTAGTTTCTAAAACCGTTTGAATTATATCTGTGAGTAAAACAGAACTATTTTGCAGCAAACTTCCTGACAGGAAGTGGAAAATCTGAAATCGATGCTCTGTTCTAGGGTCCTAATAAATGTGCTTGTATATGTATTAGTATACATGCACTTCATACGCCTTCCACTAGATGTCAACAGGCAGTGAGAGAAGAATTGAGTTTTTTCGGGACGTTAGGCGTGTTTGTTTTGTCTGCATTTGTTCACGAAGGAGAGCTTCGCACACTTTGCTAGCTTTCTGTGCTAATTGACTGGAGAAGAGGACATTCTAAAACCAAACAACGATTGTTCCCGACAAAGGACCCCTTCTACAACATTCTGATGGAAGATCATCAAAAGTAGGACCCATTTTTGATGCTATTTCATATATCTGTCGAACATGTGTACTATTAGTTTGCGCCCAGATTTTGGGCACTCTCTCGCTATAACTAAGCTGGATGTCGTAATGAAGTTATTTTTAGAATTCTAACACCGGCGATTGCATTAAGAACTAGTGTATCTATCATTTCCTATACAACATGTATTTTTTAGTAACGTTTATGAATAGTTATTTGGTCAGAATAGTTGAGTGTCATAAAAATATCCGGACA